>NC_053392.1:621703993-622003993 GCF_905171765.1 Bufo bufo | reverse complement strand
CTTAGTTTACTACTTTTCCATCATCCTCCCATCTTCTGGACAAATCATCCTAACACCCCCAATACTGTTCCGCTGTGCTCCCCAATACTATACTGCAGAAACAGATAATACCCCTGATAATACTAGTACCACACAGAGCCCCCCCATATAAAATACCCCTTCTTTGTGGCCTCAGTAGATGCCCCCACAGTGCCACCCAATAATGTGCCAGTAAGTGTCCCCATAGATGCCCCCCTAATCATGTGCCAGTATCAAGTGCGGAGTGCCTCTCTCCTCCCCCCCATGTGCCGGTATCATAGTACCACCTCCCCCCCATAATGTGCCCGTATCATAGTGCCATCTCCCCCCATAATGTGCCCGTATCATAGTGCCATCTCCCCCCATAATGTGCCCGTATCATAGTGCCATCTCCCCCCATAATGTGCCCGTATCATAGTGCCTCCCCCCAATGTGCCAGTAGTATCATAGTGCCTCTCACCTCTCCCCCTGGCATTCACAGATCCCCCCACCCCATAACAGTGCCATCCACAGACCCCCCCCATCCCATAACAGTGCCATCCACAGACCCCCCCATCCTATAACAGTGCCATCGACAGACCCCCCCCACCCCATAACAGTGCCATCCACAGACCCCCCCACCCCATAACAGTGCCATCCACAGACCCCCCCACACCCTATAACAGTGCCATCCACAGACCCCCCCACCCCATAACAGTGCCATCCACAGACCCCCCCACCCCATAACAGTGCCATCCACAGACCCCCCCCATCCTATAACAGTGCCATCCACAGACCCCCCCACCCTATAACAGTGCCATCCACAGACCCCCCCACCCCATAACAGTGCCATCCACAGACCCCCCCCACCCTATAACATTGCCATCCACAGACCCCCCCACCCTATAACAGTGCCATCCACAGACCCCCCCACCCCATAACAGTGCCATCCACAGACCCCCCCCACCCTATAACATTGCCATCCACAGACCCCCCCCACCCCATAACAGTGCCATCCACAGACCCCCCCCCACCCTATAACAGTGCCATCCACAGACCCACCCCCCATTGCCGCTCCAGTAGTTATAAAATGTGTAATTGTGATTAATAATCATGCTGCCCCCTCTGTCTGTAGTATTACATGATTCAATAAATCTTACTTACAGCCGGCTACTGCTATCGTAACAGGCCGGCCGGGCAGACGAGCGGCAGCGTCACTGACTGACGTCACCTGCCTGAGCCGCCTGCTTTATGAATGAAGCAGGCGGCTCAGGCAGGTGACGTCAGTAAGTGACGCTGCCGCTCGTCTGCCCGGCCGGCCTGTTACGATAGCAGTACTAGCCCTGTAAGTAAGATTTATTGAATCATGTAATACTACAGACAGAGGGGGCAGCATGATTATTAATCACAATTACACATTTTATAACTACTGGAGCGGAGGGGCCGGAGCACAGTGAACGCACCGGCCCCCAGCTACGCCTCCCAGTCCCTCCCACCGGATTCGTTTCAGGCAAATTACGTCGGGATTCGAGTCCACGAATCCCACGAATCCAGCAAGATTCGAGGGATTCGTGGATTCGACGAATCCCCCGTCCCATCTCTAAGTAAAACCCTTGACAGGTTGTAATTAACAAGATAACCACTGGGTGGCCACACATGAATGCCTATATCATAGACATCTCATGACACACTATCTCAAAATCATGTTCTTTTTTCTAAGCTGGTCACCTTGCGACACACATCTTGAGATATAACTTGCCAAGAGGAAGGACATATTTATTAGGCGAATAAAAAAAAAATCTAAAAAAAGGAGCATGGGGGCAATATGGTGCTGGATGCTTACAGCTGGAAGTGGTGGCTTACCAGAGAGCAGTATGGTGAAGGCATTTTGGGTCAAGGCACTCAATGAAAGGTCCACTAGTTGGACTACTCTGTTTAGAGGTGTTTTCTAAGATTTTTATACTGATGACCTAATCCTTTAGATAGGACATGAGTATCTGATTGGTGAGGGTACAACACTCGTTCCTGTGAGCACTGTCGCCTTCTTTCAGATCACCAAGCACAGTGCCGTACATTGTAAAGTGGCCGTGCTGAGTATCCTAGTCACTTCTATGAGGCTGACGTGCGCCTAGGCCATGTGACCGATGAATGTGAAGTCACATGGACTCGGCAAAGCTGCAAGAAGGCCGCAGCGCTACTGTGAGCGATGGAGCCTTCTCAAACAGCTATTCAGGGGTGGTCCTGGGTGTCGGCCACCCTACCGATCAGATACTGATGACCTATCAAGAGGAAAAGAAGGGGCGAAAGCCTTAACAAGAGGGGATTAACCCCCTCATTTTTTGGGTGCTAATTGCCGAGATCTTTAGCCGGACCCCCTGTGTAGTCCGATTCTGCAGTCCTGTTCATAGCAAGAAACGGAAACAAGCAAAATGAAATCAATGTCAAAATGTTATTGATGTCTCAAAAAATGTAGACTCTTACAATGAAGAGCTTTGGGGCTGAAAAAGAATGTGATCCGGGTAAAAGGAGATTTTGTTATAAGTATGGGTAAGTATTTCACAGGTACTAGAAATACAAATCCTGCGGAGTAATTGTTCGGTGGCAGGCTGATTGCTGGCGGTAATTAATCCCGCGGATTGTTTGTGCTCTTTATTAAATATTTTAGAGACTGAAGAAAGGAGTCAATAAAAGAACTTGCATCCGGCGATCTCATGTAGAGGGAAAGGCTTTGTTCAGTATCTCAATGGAAATCTATGATTCACGTGTGCAGAACCTGGAGGGTGATGGCCCGCTCGCTTCTCTATGGCTCTGCTGGGAACAGTCAGCAAATTCCAGGATGCCCGGTGGCAGTCTCTCCCTCCGCAGGGCGCTATTGGAGTCATACCTCTAATCTGCAGCATTATTTACTCAGTGGCTGCGGAAGTTTGGTGTAAATGTCAAAATGTAGTCAAAATATTTCTGTAAAATAAAGGAAAGGATCGATCTGTTAGAATCAATATTTGAGTAAATTTATCTTTTCCCTCCTTCACACATTCACGCTGTGCGCTTTGATGGCTATATCATTATCCAAAGTGCTGCATATGCTATGAATGTGGAGTAGTCACAATAATGCCGCTATATACTCTATGTTACCATCCTATATGCAGCATAGAGACAAAATAATGCAATACCATGCTAATAAATAATGTGCTAATGTACAGTATAATCAGGGCCGTCTTTAATATTGATTGGACCCTGGGCAAGAATTTCCTTGGGCCCCCTGAAATGCTAAGGTTCATCTGTCTTCATGAGTGATTATCGCAGGGAAGGCAGGTTAGTTAGTGTACCCGAGCATTAGATTGTAAGACGCCCGTGGCCACCGCGGGGGCAAAGGAGGCAGAAGCACAGCTCCCGCACAGCCCGTCTCCCCAAATAGAAGACGGGTGGCCCTTAGCAAAGCTCATTTCAGAGAGCGCTGCTAAGGGCCATTTCAGCCACAGTTTTCTACTAAAATCAAACGTTTTGGCTAAATAAACTATATTCTAAAAATGTTACTTATCACCTGCCTTACACTTTAGCAAAAAAAAATAATTAAATGGCAGTTAGTCTTTAAGCTCTTCCAAGCGACGGTCGTCCTGAGGATCGGTGATAAACGCCTGTCATACGGTTGCTAATCACTGCAGTATTATTTATTTAGGGACTGTAAGCACATGCAGTCTCAGGAGTGGTCCGCACCTCACAGGAGTACAGGACCAGTATCTGCACACAGATGTATGGCATAACTAATGGAATGACACATCACACATGACATGACATGAGTTACCGGGCTGCCTGGTAAAGACCTATGTCACTCATGTCATGTCATGTGTGATTTAATTATGCCATACATCCGTGTACAGATACTGGTCCAGGCAGCAGACACATGATTATTGCCACATCATGTGTCCCGCCGCCACAAAACAATGGTGCTTATAGAACAGACTACACAGTGTAGAGGTATACTGTATATTGTGTGGCACAGTGTAGAGGTATACTGTATATTGTGTGGCACAGTGTAGAGGTATACTGTATATTGTGTGGCACAGTGTAGCGGTATACTTTATATTGTGTGGCACAGTGTAGAGGTATACTGTATATTGTGTGGCACAGTGTAGCGGTATACTGTATATTGTGTGGCACAGTGTAGCGGTATACTGTATATTGTGGGGCACAGTGTAGAGGTATACTGTATATTGTGTGGCACAGTGTAGTGGTATACTGTATATTGTGTGGCACAGTGTAGTGGTATACTGTATATTGTGTGGCACAGTGTAGAGGTATACTGTATATTGTGTGGCACAGTGTAGTGGTATACTGTATATTGTGTGGCACAGTGTAGAGGTGTACTGTATATTGTGGGGCACAGTGTAGAGGTATACTGTATATTGTGCGGCACAGTGTAGCGGTATACTGTATATTGTGTGGCACAGTGTAGAGGTATACTGTATATTGTGTGGCACAGTGTAGAGGTATACTGTATATTGTGTGGCACAGTGTAGAGGTATACTGTATATTGTGTGGCACAGTGTAGAGGTATACTGTATATTGTGTGGCACAGTGTAGTGGTATACTGTATATTGTGTGGCACAGTATAGAGGTATACTGTATATTGTGTGGCACAGTGTAGCGGTATACTGTATATTGTGTGGCACAGTGTAGAGGTATACTGTATATTGTGTGGCACAGTGTAGAGGTATACTGTATATTGTGTGGCACAGTGTAGCGGTATGCTGTATATTGTGGGGCACAGTGTAGAGGTATACTGTATATTGTGGGGCACAGTGTAGAGGTATACTGTATATTGTGTGGCACAGTATAGAGGTATACTGTATATTGTGGGGCACAGTGTAGAGGTATACTGTATATTGTGTGGCACAGTGTAGCGGTATACTGTATATTGTGGGGCACAGTGTAGAGGTATACTGTATATTGTGTGGCACAGTGTAGAGGTATACTGTATATTGTGTGGCACAGTGTAGAGGTATACTGTATATTGTGTGGCACAGTGTAGAGGTATACTGTATATTGTGGGGCACAGTGTAGAGGTATACTGTATATTGTGTGGCACAGTATAGCGGTATACTGTATATTGTGTGGCACAGTGTAGAGGTATACTGTATATTGTGTGGCACAGTGTAGAGATATACTGTATATTGTGTAGCACAGTGTAGTGGTATACTGTATATTGTGTGGCACAGTGTAGAGGTATACTGTATATTGTGTGGCACAGTGTAGAGGTATACTGTATATTGTGTGGCACAGTGTAGGCTAAATGTGTATAACATAAACATTTTTCACATGAAAACTTACAATTACTTGGCTTGGCCCTTGGGGATCTCGGACGCCACTTCCACGCTTTGGCCGGGGGCTCGGCGGAGCTGATGTTGTGTTTTATCCTAATGAGAAAGATTTCATAATAAGGATTTGGAGAAGGGGCAGAGGGATAGCAGAGCAGGGAAAGGCTGGTGCTGCTACTAGGGGGTCATACCATGGGGGAGTAATAAAGCCCACCATAATGTCCCCCCAGTAGAAATAATTCTCCTTTCAATGTGACAGCGCAAAAAATACCCCCTTGTAATGCCCCCAGTTGAGCTAATGTCCCCATAGTGCCCCCATAAGGTGCCAGTATAAAATACCCCTATTTAGTGCCCCCAGTAAATTCCCCCATAGTGCTCCTCTGCCCCCTTCCTGCTAGTGCCCCCCATAATGTACCAGTATAAAATGCCCCATATATAGGGCCCCAGTAGATGCCCTCAGTAGTGATGTCGCTAGCATAAAATTTTCCGTTCACGAACGCCGAACGCGAATTTCTGCAAATGTTTGCGAACGGGCGAACCAGGCGAACCGCCATAGACTTCAATAGGCAGGCGAATTTTAAAACCCACAGGGACTCTTTCTAGCCACAGTAGTGATGGAAAAGTTGTTTCAAGGGGACTAACACCTGGACTGTGGCATGCCGGAGGGGGATCCATGGCAAAACTCCCATGGAAAATTATGTAGTTGACGCAGAGTTGGAGTTTAATCCATAAAGGGCATAAATCAACTAACAATCAAAATTTTTTTGAACAACGTGGTTTAAAACATCCAGTTTTGCCTTCCTCTGGATCAACTTGCAGGATAACAGGCCGAACTGGATGGACAAATGTATTTTTTCGGCCTTATGTACTATGTTACTATGTTACAGTGTGTGTATATAGAGTTGAGCGAACACCTGGATGTTCGGGTTCGAGAAGTTCGGCCGAACTTCCCGGAAATGTTCGGGTTCGGGATCCGAACCCGACCCGAACTTCGTCCCGAACCCGAACCCCATTGAAGTCAATGGGGACCCGAACTTTTGGGCACTAAAAAGGCTGTAAAACAGCCCAGGAAAGAGCTAGAGGGCTGCAAAAGGCAGCAACATGTAGGTAAATCCCCTGCAAACAAATGTGGATAGGGAAATGAATAAAAATTAAAAAAAAATTAAAAAAAATTAACCAATATCAATTGGACAGAGGTCCCATAGCAGAGAATCTGGCTTCACGTCAGCAGAGAATCAGTCTCTTCATGCCATAGCAAAGAATCTGGCTTCATGTCAGCACAGAATCAGTCTTCATGTCATAGCAGAGAATCAGGCTTCACGTCACCCACCACTGGAACAGGCCACTGTCACACATTTAGGCCCAGGCACCCAGGCAGAGGAGAGCGGTCCCGTAACAGAGAATCTGGCCTTATGTCAGCGCAGAATCTGTATTCATGTCATAGCAGAGAATCAGGCTTCACGTCACCCACCACTGGAACAGGCCACTGTCACACATTTAGGCCCCGGCACCCAGACAGAGGAGAGCGGTCCCGTAACAGAGAATCTGGCCTTATGTCAGCGCAGAATCTGTCTTCATGTCATAGCAGAGAATCAGGCTTCACGTCACCCACCACTGGAACAGGCCACTGTCACACATTTAGGCCCAGGCACCCAGGCAGAGGAGAGAGGTCCCGTAACAGAGAATCTGGCCTTATGTCAGCGCAGAATCTGTATTCATGTCATAGCAGAGAATCAGGCTTCACGTCAGCCACCACTGGAACAGGCCACTGTCACACATTTAGGCCCAGGCACCCAGGCAGAGGAGAGAGGTCCCGTAACAGAGAATCTGGCCTTATGTCAGCGCAGAATCTGTATTCATGTCATAGCAGAGAATCAGGCTTCACGTCACCCACCACTGGAACAGGCCACTGTCACACATTTAGGCCCCGGCACCCAGACAGAGGAGAGCGGTCCCGTAACAGAGAATCTGGCCTTATGTCAGCGCAGAATCTGTCTTCATGTCATAGCAGAGAATCAGGCTTCACGTCAGCTACCACTGGAACAGGCCACTGTCACACATTTAGGCCCAGGCACCCAGGCAGAGGAGAGAGGTCCCGTAACAGAGAATCTGGCCTTATGTCAGCGCAGAATCTGTATTCATGTCATAGCAGAGAATCAGGCTTCACGTCACCCACCACTGGAACAGGCCACTGTCACACATTTAGGCCCAGGCACCCAGGCAGAGGAGAGAGGTCCCGTAACAGAGAATCTGGCCTTATGTCAGTGCAGAATCTGTATTCATGTCATAGCAGAGAATCAGGCTTCACGTCACCCACCACTGGAACAGGCCACTGTCACACATTTAGGCCCAGGCACCCAGGCAGAGGAGAGAGGTCCCGTAACAGAGAATCTGGCCTTATGTCAGCGCAGAATCTGTATTCATGTCATAGCAGAGAATCAGGCTTCACGTCACCCACCACTGGAACAGGCCACTGTCACACATTTAGGCCCCGGCACCCAGACAGAGGAGAGCGGTCCCGTAACAGAGAATCTGGCCTTATGTCAGCGCAGAATCTGTCTTCATGTCATAGCAGAGAATCAGGCTTCACGTCAGCCACCACTGGAACAGGCCACTGTCACACATTTAGGCCCAGGCACCCAGGCAGAGGAGAGCGGTCCCGTAACAGAGAATCTGGCCTTATGTCAGCGCAGAATCTGTATTCATGTCATAGCAGAGAATCAGGCTTCACGTCACCCACCACTGGAACAGGCCACTGTCACACATTTAGGCCCCGGCACCCAGACAGAGGAGAGGTTCATTCAACTTTGGGTTGCCCCGCAATATAATGGTAAAATGAAATTAAAAATAGTATTGAATGAGGAAGTGCCCTGGAGTAGAACAATATATTGTTAAGGGGAGGTAGTTAATATCTAATCTGCACAAGGGATGGACAGGTCCTGTGGGATCCATGCCTGTTACATTTTTATGAACGTCAGCTTGTCCACATTGGCTGTAGACAGGCGGCTGCGTTTGTCTGTAATGACGCCCCCTGCCGTGCTGAATACACGTTCAGACAAAACGCTCGCCGCTGGGCAGGCCAGCACCTCCAAGGCATAAAAGGCTAGCTCTGGCCACGTGGACAATTTGGAGACCCAGAAGTTGAATGGGGCCGAACCATCAGTCAGTACGTGGAGGGGTGTGCACAGGTACTGTTCCACCATGTTAGTGAAATGTTGCCTCCTGCTAACATGTTCCGTATCAGGTGGTGGTGCACTTAGCTGTGGCGTGTTGACAAAACTTTTCCACATCTCTGCCATGCTAACCCTGCCCTCAGAGGAGCTGGGCGTGACACAGCTGCGTTGGCGACCTCTTGCTCCTCCTCTGCCTTCGCCTTGGGCTTCCACTGGTTCCCCTGTGACATTTGGGAATGCTCTCAGTAGCGCGTCTACCAACGTGCGCTTGTACTCGCGCATCTTCCTATCACGCTCCAGTGTAGGAAGTAAGGTGGGCACATTGTCTTTGTACCGGGGATCCAGCAGGGTGGCAACCCAGTAGTCCGCACACGTTAAAATGTGGGCAACTCTGCTGTCGTTGCGCAGGCACTGCAGCATGTAGTCGCTCATGTGTGCCAGGCTGCCCAGAGGTAAGGACAAGCTGTCCTCTGTGGGAGGCGTATCGTCATCGTCCTGTGTTTTTCCCAGCCACGCACCAGTGATGGGCCCGAGCTGCTTTGGGTGCCACCCCGCTGTGAACATGCTTCATCCTCATCCTCCTCCACCTCCTCCTTATCCTCGTCCTCCTCGTCCTCCAGTAGTGGGCCCTGTCTGGCCACATTTGTACCTGGCCTCTGGTGTTGCAAAAAACCTCCCTCTGAGTCACTTTGAAGAGACTGGCCTGAAAGTTCTAAAAATGACCCCTCTTCCTCCTCTTCCTCCTGGGCCACCTCCTCTTCCATCATCGCCCTAAGTGTTTTCTCAAGGAGACATAGAAGTGGTATTGTAACGCTGATAACGGCCTCATCGCCACTGGCCATGTTGGTGGAGTACTCGAAACAGCGCAACAGGGCACACAGGTCTCGCATGGAGGCCCAGTCATTGGTGGTGAAGTGGGTCTGATCCGCAGTGCGACTGACCCGTGCGTGCTGCAGCTGAAACTCCACTATGGCCTTCTGCTGCTCGCACAGTCTGTCCAGCATATGCAAGGTGGAGTTCCACCTGGTGGGCACGTCGCATATGAGGCGGTGAGCGGGAAGGCCGAAGTTACGCTGTAGCGCAGACAGGCGAGCAGCGGCAGGGTGTGAACGCCGGAAGCGCGAACAGACGGCCCGCACTTTATGCAGCAGCTCTGACATGTCGGGGTAGTTGCGAATGAACTTCTGCACCACCAAATTCAGCACATGTGCCAGGCAAGGGATGTGCGTCAAACCGGCTAGTCCCAGAGCTGCAACGAGATTTCGCCCATTATCGCACACCACCAGGCCGGGCTTGAGGCTCACCGGCAGCAACCACTCGTCGGTCTGTTGTTCTATACCCCGCCACAACTCCTGTGCGGTGTGGGGCCTGTCCCCCAAACATATGAGTTTCAGAATGGCCTGCTGACGTTTACCCCGGGCTGTGCTGAAGTTGGTGGTGAAGGTGTGTGGCTGACTGGATGAGCAGGTGGAAGAAGAGGAGGAGGAAGCTGAGTAGGAGGAGGAGGAGACAGGAGGCAAAGAATGTTGCCCTGCGATCCTTGGCGGCGGAAGGACGTGCGCCAAATTGCTCTCCGCCTGGGGCCCAGCCGCCACTACATTTACCCAGTGTGCAGTTAGGGAGATATAGCGTCCCTGGCCGTGCTTACTGGTCCACATATCTGTGGTTAGGTGGACCTTGCCACAGATGGCGTTGCTCAGTGCACACTTGATTTTATCGGACACTTGTTTGTGCATGGAAGGCACGGCTCTCTTAGAGAAGTAGTGGCGGCTGGGAACAACATACTGTGGGACAGCAAGTGACATGAGCTGTTTGAAGCTGTGTGTGTCCACCAGCATAAATGACAGCATTTCATAGGCCAGTAGTTTAGAAATGCTGGCATTCAGGGCCAGGGATCGAGGATGGCTAGGTGAGAATTTACGCTTTCTCTCAAATGTTTGTGAGATGGAGAGCTGAACGCTGCCGTGTGACATGGTTGAGATGCTTGGTGACGCAGGTGGTGGTGTTGGTGGTACATCCCATGTTTGCTGGGCGGCAGGTGCCAAAGTTCCTCCAGAGGCGGAGGAAGAGGCCGAGGCGGCGGCACCAGCAGCAGAAGAGGCCGAGGCGGCAGCAGCAGAAGATGTAGCAGGGGGAGCCTGAGTGACTTCCTTGTTTTTAAGGTGTTTACTCCACTGCAGTTCATGCTTTGCATGCAGGTGCCTGGTCATGCAGGTTGTGCTAAGTTTCAGAACGTTAATGCCTCGCTTCAGGCTCTGATGGCACAGCGTGCAAACCACTCGGGTCTTGTCGTCAGCACATTGTTTGAAGAAGTGCCATGCCAGGGAAATCCTTGAAGCTGCCTTTGGGGTGCTCGGTCCCAGATGGCGGCGGTCAGTAGCAGGCGGAGTCTCTTGGCGGCGGGTGTTCTGATTTTTCCCACTGCTCCCTCTTTTGCTAAGCTGTTGGCTCGGTCTCACCACTGCCTCTTCCTCCGAACTGTGAAAGTCAGTGGCACCACCTTCATTCCATGTGGGGTCTAGGACCTAATCGTCCCCTGCATCGTCTTCCACCCAGTCTTGATCCCTGACCTCCTGTTCAGTCTGCACACTGCAGAAAGACGCAGCAGTTGGCACCTGTGTTTCGTCATCATCAGAGACGTGCTGAGGTGGTATTCCCATGTCCTCATCAGGAAAAATAAGTGGTTGTGTGTTAGTGCATTCTATCTCTTCCACCCCTGGGGAAGGGCTAGGTGGATGCCCTTGGGAAACCCTGGCAGCAGAGTCTTCAAACAGCATAAGAGACTGCTGCATAACTTGAGGCTCAGACAGTTTCCCTGATATGCATGGGGGTGATGTGACAGACCGATGGGCTTGGTTTTCATGCGCCATCTGTGCGCTTTCTGCAGAAGACTGGGTGGGAGATAATGTGAACGTGTTGGATCCACTGTCGGCCACCCAATTGACTAATGCCTGTACCTGCTCAGGCCTTACCATCCTTAGAACGGCATTGGGCCCCACCAAATATCGCTGTAAATTCTGCTGGCTACTGGGACCTGAGGTAGTTGGTTCACTAGGACGTGTGGCTGTGGCAGAACGGCCACGTCCTCTCCCAGCACCAGAGGGTCCACTAACACCACCACGACCATGTCCACGTCCGCGTCCCTTATTAGATGTTTTCCTCATTGTTCCCGTTCACCACAATTTTGAGAATGGCAAATTTGGGAATGCTTTTTCAACCCAGAACAAAAAGTCTGCTTTTACGGTCACTACAAATAACTTGACCAGCTAAAACTGTGCAGATTTGGTTGAATAGAGATGCGAGACCTGTTTTTTTTTGCGCTGTGTGACATTTATAGGTTTAATCACAGAATGACACTTCTATCAGCACGCTAGCGTGTGTCTTAGGTTTTTTTGAATGACACTATCAATAACTTCAATGTAAGATTTTCTTTTTGGGATAGATTTCAAGTAGGCCTGAAATACCACAAACTAGTTATTTTGAGAATGGCAAATTTGGGAATGCTTTTTCAACCCAGAACAAAAAGTCTGCTTTTACGGTCACTACAAATAACTTGACCAGCTAAAACAGTACAGATTTGGTTGAATAGAGATGTGAGACCTGTTTTTTTTTGCGCTGTGTGACAGTTATAGGTTTAATCACAGAATCACACTTCTATCAGCACGCTAGCGTGTGTCTTAGGTTTTTCTGAATGACACTATCAATACCTTCAATGTAAGATTTTCTTTTTGGGATAGATTTCAAGTAGGCCTCAAATACCACAAACCAGTTATTTTCAGAATGGCAAATTTGGGAATGCTTTTTCAACCCAGAACAAAAAGTCTGCTTTTACGGTCACTACAAATAACTTGACCAGCTAAAACTGTGCAGATTTGGTTGAATAGAAATGTCAGGTCTATTTTTTAGGCGCTGTGTGACAGGCTCAACTTGCCCCTGATGTAATATATGGCCAAAAAATAACCACACTGTTGATGGTTAAATGCACTTGGGTGACACAGGCTCAGCCTGCAGCTGATGTAGTATATGGCCAAAAAATAACCAGACTGTTGATGGTTAAATGCACTTCTTTGACACAGGCTCAGCCTGCAGCTAATGTAGTATATGGCCAAAAAATAACCAGACTGTTGATGGTTAAATGCACTTCGGTGACACAGGCTCAGCCTGCAGTTGATGTAGGATATAGCACAAAATAACCACACTATCGATGGTTAAATACACTTGGTGATAGCTCATGCTGGCGCACCACAAGTCACAAAATGGCCGCCGATCACCCCAGAAAAAAAGTGATCTAAAAACGCTCTGGGCAGCCTCAAAAAAGTGAGCAAGTCAATAATAGCACTTCAATGATCCACAGCTGCAGATCGATCACAGAATGAAGTCTTTTGGAGGAGTTAATCTGCCTAATCTCGCCCTAACGTCGCAGCTGCAACCTCTCCCTATACTGATCATAGCAGAGTGACGTGCGGCGCTACGTGACTCCAGCTTAAATAGAGGCTGGGTCACATGGTGCACTGGCCAATCACAGCCATGCCAATAGTAGGCATGGCTGTGATGGCCTCTTGGGCCAAGTAGTATGACGCTTGTTGATTGGCTGCTTTGCAGCCTTTCAAAAAGCGCCAAGAAAGCGCCGAACACCGAACCCGATCCCGGACTTTTACGAAAATGTTCGGGTTCGGGTCCGTGTCACGGACACCCCAAAATTCGGTACGAACCCGAACTATTCAGTTCGGGTTCGCTCATCCCTATGTGTATACGATCAGGTATGATGTTGTATCGATCAGGTAGTGTAAGGGTTACGCCCGCTTCACAGATATTGACAGACCAAACTCCCCTTTTAATGCACCGCAAACAACCGCAAACAGTCCATTTGCCCAACCGCAAACTCCCCATTTGTTCAAGGTTGGATACCAAGCTAGCCATGTCCCGTCGATGTCATTGAAGGTTTCTTCCTCCACCCAGCCACGTACAACACCAAAAGTCCCCGAAAGGTGAATTGAATTGATTTTTCGAACGGGGAGATGGTTAAAAAAACGCTGGCTCCCTCCCCTTTGTTTGAATCCACGGTCACTGCGTCTGTACCGTGCAATTTACTGCCCCACCCGATATGAGTGGTATTTTCTGTAGTTCTCTCTTCTCATCAGTTTAATCCCTGTTACGTCCCCAATCTGGGGTCAAATTATTAAATAGATTTTTCGAACGGGGAGATGGTTAAAAAAATGCTGGCTCCCTCCCCTTTGTTTGAATCCACGCCACGGTCACTGCATCTGCACCGTGCAATTTACTGCCCCACCGGATATGAGTGGTATTTTCTGTAGTACTATTCTCATCAGTTTAATCCCTGTTACATCCCATATCAGGGTGGTCTCTTTTGTCAAGGTTTGGGTGAGAGAGCATGGATGATCTATTCTGATGCATCAGGCATTCGTGGGTGGAAATCCTGGCTGATCTACGCCTGATTCATTTTGACAAAGGACAGTCTCTCCACATTTTGGGTGGACAGGCGAGTTCTTCTTGGGGTAAGTATGGCCCCCCACCGCACTAAACACCCGCTCTGAAGCCACACTACTGGCCGGGCAGGACAGCTTTTCCAGGGCAAACTCTGCTAGTTGCGGCCACAAATCCTGTTTGGCTGCCCAGTAGTCCAGCCGATCTTCAATTTGGGGTGGTAGGGTGCTGTCCGAGTATGCTATCACCTGCTGGTTCAGGTCCTGCTTCAGGTCTACCTGCTGCTGCTGCATAGTTTCTTCACTAGGAGGATGAAGAAAGCTGCTCATCAGCGACTCTGGACTCAAGTTGCTGCTGATGGAGCTGGAACTTCTCCTACCCCCCCACCCTTCCACAGCAGCCATGGCAGAGGAACATGAGCGCAGAGGGCCCCCCCCGGTCAGACCTGCAAGAGGATGGACGATGGTGCAGATAGGCAGCGGCCAACTGACTACATAGGATGTCTCTATAGTAGTTCAGTTTGTCCTCCCTCTCAACGGGTGTAAAAAAGGCCCCCATTTTGGACTGGTAGCAAGTGTCCAACAGAGTGGAGAGCCAGAAGTCATCCCTCTGCCGAATAGTGACAATTCGGCTGTCACTACGCAAGTTAGTGAGCATGCATCAGGCCATTTGTGCAAGTGACTCGGAGGGACTCCCTGCCTCCATCTCCACTGCATACTGCCACGGTGTGTCTGGGTCCTCTGCCTCATCTTCCTCATTGTCCTGTATCTCCTCTGGCTGCTCCTGCTCCTCCTCTCCTGTCACCTGTGTATAAAAACCACCCATTTTGCTACACATTGCTTGTGCTCCAATGTCCTCCTCCTATTCCAGTTCAGCCCCCACAGTTCTCATGTGGCTGTGAGATCTAGGCGCCACGTCTCCAGTCCCCTGACCAGCCAGATTTATGAGCATCTGTTCCAGGACATTATGAGCATCTGTTCCAGGACATGAAGCAGCGAAATGACATTGTTCATCCTGTAGTCCTGGCGACTGACGGTGGAAACGTCGCATATCAGCCTATGTTGGGGGATGCTGTTCTGCCGCTGCAGCTCAAGGAGGGTGTGCTTTGGGGTGCATGAGGGACTGAAGTGCATGCAAAGTGTCCTGGCCAGTTTTTAGGATGTCTTGCAGTTGGGTGGAAGACTACAGGAACCGCTTTACAACCAGATTAAACACGTGTGCCATGCAGTCCTTGATGCAGCTCCGACACCATGTTTTTCCCCTTATCGGTCACCATGGTCCCGATTTAGAGTTGTCACGGAGAAAGCAAGGATTCGATTTCTTGATAAAGGACATGGAGCAGTTCCTCTCCTGTGTGACTCCGTTCGCCCAGGCAAACGAGGTGCAGAACAGCGTGACATCGCTGTGCCCTGCACATGTGGTATGCAGAAGGGGCACTGTGAATTGTCCCTGCAGTGGAGGCTGAGGACACGGTGGAGGATGAGAAGACAGAGGCGGACATTGTTGCTGGCCCAACGGCGTGAGAACGTGGAGGCGGAAGCGGCATCACCTGGCCAAGTTGCTGGTGTGGCTGTGCAGGAACCACATTCACCCAGTGGGTCGTAAAGGACATGTATTTTTCCTGACCGTAGTTACAGTTTTACATCAAGACACGGAGGCTCCTATTGCTATCCCTTTCTTTACTGTCCACCAATAGCAGCAAAGAACACATTTTACAAAATTAATCAAGAACAAGTAACCATAGCAGGGATCTCAAGTCTCACGGAGGTTCAGGGAGTCTCCCGCTATTAGATAGCGGCTCCCTGACACCCGCATGTGAAACAATATATCCCGGAAATGTTTACTGATAGCAGAGCAGAGAGATAAGAGAAGTGGCAGATGATACAGAGTTTAGATTACAGGTTGAATTAACCCTTTAGGGTCAAATTGGCTTCTCAAGGAGATATATATGTTAAAGGCATCGCTTCTTCTGCCTCATACAGTAGCTATAGAACTATTGCGAGAGATGTATTTTTTTAAAATACATTTACACATTTAACCCTCTATTTTAATTCTATTATTTACCCCAGTGTTACATTCACCCCCCCCTGGACACTTGTTTTTTCCTACAGTGGGGTAGATAATTACACACAGGGTTTTAAAGAATAAACTTCCTGACTCAGACCAAGAGCCGACTCAGCGATTGAATCCAAGCATCCGTCATCAGCGTATTGCGCAACCTAAGCTTCGGTTCACTTGCTTCTTGTCAGCTCAGCGAATGAACCGAAGATTCCATTCATGAATCTGTTCATTTGAATGAACTGATTCAAATGAACCGATTCATGTGAAAGATCCGAACTTCCCATCTGTAGTTTACTCGCAGTAAACCTTTCCGGCAACCTGTAGCAGTGTCCCCTTCTCGGCGCGTGCGCACAGTGCAAGAAGAAGCCGATGCCAGCAGTCCGAAACGGCGCATCAGGCTGAGCCTGTGCACACGCGCGGGATCTCAAAGCAGGAGGAGGGGGAGTGAGAGGCGGCACTGAGGAGTAGAAGGCGGCGCTGGGCAGGAACGGCGATGCATGCGGCCGGGCACCATGCATCCACAGACCTCCCCTGCTTGGGCACTTAATTCAATGATTGACAGGTTAGTAAAACCTGTTTTTCCGCAGAATAAAGCCACAAATAGCTTTTATAAGGCCACCGTAGAAATCAGAATGCTGCCCTGGACATGAGCAGATGTTTAGCTCACAGGGCTTATAGGTGGTGACAGAATTAGGGATGAGCGAACCCGAACTGTATAGTTCGGGTTCGTACCGAATTTTGGGGTGTCCGTGACACGGACCCGAACCCGAACATTTTCGTAAAAGTCCGGGTTCGGGTTCGGGGTTCGGTGTTCGGCGCTTTCTTGGCGCTTTTTGAAAGGCTGCAAAGCAGCCAATCAACAAGCGTCATACTACTTGCCCCAAGAGGCCATCACAGCCTTGCCTACTATTGGCATGGCTGTGATTGGCCAGTGCAGCATGTGACCCAGCCTCTATATAAGCTTGGGTCACGTAGCGCTGCACGTCACTCTGCTGATACAAGCGTAGGGAGATGTTGCTGCTGCGACGTTAGGGTGAGATTAGGCAGATTAACTCCTCCAAAAGACTTAATTCAGTGATCGATCTCCAGCTGTGGATCATTGAAGTGCTGATATTGAATTGCTCACTTTTTTTAGGCTGCCCAGAGCGTTTTTATATCACTTTTTTCTGGGGTGATCTGCGGCCATTTTGTGGCTTGTGGTGCGCCAGCACAAGCTACCACCAAGTGCATTTAACCATCAATAGTGTGGTTATTTTTTGCTATATCCTACATCAGGGTCAAGCTTTCATCAAGTGCATTTAACCATCAATAGTGTGGTTATTTTTTGCTATATCCTACATCAGGGTCAAGCTTTCATCAAGTGCATTTAACCATCAATAGTGTGGTTATTTTTTGGCCATATACTACATTAGGTGCAGGCTGAGCCTGTGTCACCCAAGTGCATTTAACCATCAATAGTGTGGTTATTTTTTGGCCATATACTACATCAGGGGCAAGTTGAGCCTGTCACCCAGCGCCTAAAAAATAGGCCTGACATTTCTATTCCTCCAAATTAGTACAGTTTTAGCTGGTCAAGTTATATTTAGTGACCGTAAAAGCACAGTTTTTGTTCTGGGTTGAAAAACTATTCCCAAATTTGCCATTCTCAAATTTAGTAGTTTCTGCTATATCAGGCCTACTTTAAATCTATCCCAAAAAGGATATCTTAGATTGAAGGTGCTGATAGTGTCATTCTGAAAAACTTAACACACACGCTACAGTGCAGATACAAGTCTAATTCTGTGATTAAAGGTATATCTGTCACACAGCGCGTAAAAAATAGGCCTCACATTTATATTCAACCAAATCTGTCATTACTTGTGTGCCTGTATTAGTGTAATACGGTACCTAAATAGATAGCCAAACAGTGTTAGGTGTCTGTAAAAAAAGGCCTGAATTTAAATTCTAAACATTGGCCCGAATAATATTTTTCTTATTGTGGTGAACGGTAACAATGAGGAAAACAACTAGTAAGGGACGCGGACGTGGACATGGTCGTGGTGGTGTTAGTGGACCCTCTGGTGCTGGGAGAGGACGTGGCCGTTCTGCCACAGCCACACGTCCTAGTGTACCAACTACCTCAGGTCCCAGTAGCCGCCAGAATTTACAGGGATATTTGGTGGGGCCCAATGCCGTTCTAAGGATGGTAAGGCCTGAGCAGGTACAGGCATTAGTCAATTGGGTGGCCGACAGTGCATCCAGCACGTTCACATTATCTCCCACCCAGTCTTCTGCAGAAAGCGCACAGATGGCGCATGCAAACCAAGCCCATCAGTCTGTCACATCACCCCCATGCATATCAGGGAAACTGTCTGAGCTTCAAGTTATGCAGCAGTCTCTTATGCTGTTTGAAGACTCTGCTGCCAGGGTTTCCCAAGGGCATCCACCTAGCCCTTCCCCAGGGGTGGAAGAGATAGAATGCACTAACGCACAACCACTTATGTTTCCTGATGATGAGGACATGGGAATACCACCTCAGCACGTCTCTGATGATGACGAAACACAGGTGCCAACTGCTGCATCTTTCTGCAGTGTGCAGACTGAACAGGAGGTCAGGGATCAAGACTGGGTGGAAGACGATGCAGGGGACGATGAGGTCCTAGACCCCACATGGAATGAAGGTCGTGCCACTGACTTTCACAGTTCGGAGGAAGAGGCAGTGGTGAGACCGAGCCAACAGCGTAGCAAAAGACAAAGAGGGAGCAGTGGGCAAAATCAGAACACCCGCCGCCAAGAGACTCCGCCTGCTACTGACCGCCGCCATCTGGGACCGAGCACCCCAAAGGCAGCTTCAAGGAGTTCCCTGGCATGGCACTTCTTTAAACAATGTGCTGATGACAAGACCCGAGTGGTTTGCACGCTGTGCCATCAGAGCCTGAAGCGAGGCATTAACGTTCTGAACCTTAGCACGAACTGCAGTGGAGTAAACACCTAAAAACAAAAAAGTCACTCAGGCTCCCCCTGCTACCTCTTCTGCTGCTGCCGCCTCGGCCTCTTCTGCTGCTGCCGCCGCCTCGGCCTCTTCCTCCACCTCTGGAGGAACGTTGGCACCTGCCGCCCAGCAAACATGGGATGTACCACCAACACCACCACCTGCGTCACCAAGCATCTCAACCATGTCACACGGCAGCGTTCAGCTCTCCATCTCACAAACATTTGAGAGAAAGCGTAAATTCCCACCTAGCCACCCTCGATCCCTGGCCCTGAATGCCAGCATTTCTAAACTACTGGCCTATGAAATGCTGTCATTTAGGCTGGTGGACACAGACAGCTTCAAACAGCTCATGTCGCCTGCTGTCCCACAGTATGTTGTTCCCAGCCGCCACTACTTCTCCACGAGAGCCGTGCCTTCCCTGCACAACCAAGTGTCCGATAAAATCAAGTGTGCACTGCGCAACGCCATCTGTGGCAAGGTCCACCTAACCACAGATACGTGGACCAGTAAGCACGACCAGGGACGCTATATCGCCCTAACTGCACACTGGGTAAATGTAGTGGCGGCTGGGCCCCAGGCGGAGAGCTGTTTGGCGCACGTCCCTCCGCCGCCAAGGATCGCAGGGCAACATTCTTTGCCTCCTGTCTCCTCCTCCTCCTACTCAGCTTCCTCCTCCTCTTCTTCCACCTGCTCATCCAGTCAGCCACACACCTTCACCACCAACTTCAGCACAGCCCGGGGTAAACGTCAGCAGGCCGTTCTGAAACTCATATGTTTGGGGGACAGGCCCCACACCGCACAGGAGTTGTGGCGGGGTATAGAACAACAGACCGACGAGTGGTTGCTGCCGGTGAGCCTCAAGCCCGGCCTGGTGGTGTGCGATAATGGGCGAAATCTCTTTGCAGCTCTGGGACTAGCCGGTTTGACGCACATCCCTTGCCTGGCGCATGTGCTGAATTTGGTGGTGCAGAAGTTCATTCGCAACTACCCCGACATGTCAGAGCTGCTGCATAAAGTGCGGGCCGTCTGTTCGCGCTTCCGGCGTTCACACCCTGCTGCTGCACGCCTGTCTGCGCTACAGCGTAACTTCGGCCTTCCCGCTCACCGCCTCATATGCGATGTGCCCACCAGGTGGAACTCCACCTTGCACATGCTGGACAGACTGTGCGAGCAGCAGCAGGCCATAGTGGAGTTTCAGCTGCAGCACGCACGGCTCAGTCGCACTGCGGAACAGCACCACTTCACCACCAATGACTGGGCCTCCATGCGAGACCTGTGTGCCCTGTTGCACTGTTTCGAGTACTCCACCAACATGGCCAGTGGCGATGACGCCGTTATCAGCGTTACAATACCACTTCTATGTCTCCTTGAGAAAACACTTAGGGCGATGATGGAAGAGGAGGTGGCCCAGGAGGAAGAGGGGTCATTTTTAGCACTTTCAGGCCAGTCTCTTCGAAGTGACTCAGAGGGAGGTTTTTTGCAACACCAGAGGCCAGGTACAAATGTGGCCAGACAGGGCCCACTACTGGAGGACGAGGAGGACGAGGATGAGGAGGAGGTGGAGGAGGATGAGGATGAAGCATGTTCACAGCGGGGTGGCACCCAAAGCAGCTCGGGCCCATCACTGGTGCGTGGCTGGGGGGAAACACAGAACGATGACGATATGCCTCCCACAGAGGACAGCTTGTCCTTACCTCTGGGCAGCCTGGCACACATGAGCGACTACATGCTGCAGTGAATGCGGAACGACAGCAGAGTTGCCCACATTTTAACGTGTGCGGACTACTGGGTTGCCACCCTGCTGGATCCCCGGTACAAAGACAATGTGCCCACCTTACTTCCTACACTGGAGCGTGATAGGAAGATGCGCGAGTACAAGCGCACGTTGGTAGACGCGCTACTGAGAGCATTCCCAAATGTCACAGGGGAACCAGTGGAAGCCCAAGGCGAAGGCAGAGGAGGAGCAAGAGGTCGCCAAAGCAGCTGTGTCACGGCCAGCTCCTCTGAGGGCAGGGTTAGCATGGCAGAGATGTGGAAAAGTTTTGTCACCACGCCACAGCTAACTGCACCACCACCTGATACGGAACGTGTTAGCAGGAGGCAACATTTCACTAACATGGTGGAACAGTACCTGTGCACACCCCTCCACGTACTGACTGATGGTTCGGCCCCATTCAACTTCTGGGTCTCCAAATTGTCCACGTGGCCAGAGCTAGCCTTTTATGCCTTGGAGGTGCTGGCCTGCCCGGCGGCCAGCGTTTTGTCTGAACGTGTATTCAGCACGGCAGGAGGCGTCATTACAGACAAACGCAGCCGCCTGTCTACAGCCAATGTGGACAAGCTGACGTTCATAAAAATGAACCAGGCATGGATCCCACAGGACCTGTCCATCCCTTGTGCAGATTAGATATTAACTACCTCCCCTTAACAATATATTATTGTACTCCAGGGCACTTCCTCATTCAATCCTATTTTTATTTTCATTTTACCATTATAATGCGGGGCAACCCAAAGTTGAATGAACCTCTCCTCTGTCTAGGTGCCGGGGCCTAAATATGTGACAGTGGCCTGTTCCAGTGGTGGGTGACGTGAAGCCTGAGTCTCTGCTATGACATGAAGACTGATTCTCTGCTGACATGAAGCCTGAATCTCTGTTATGGGACCTCTCTCCTCTGCCTGGGTGCCTGGGCCTAAATATGTGACAGTGGCCTGTTCCAGTGGTGGGTGACGTGAAGCCTGATTCTCTGCTATGACATGAAGACTGATTCTGTGCTGACATGAAGCCAGATTCTCTGTTACGGGACCTCTCTCCTCTGTCTGGGTGTCGGGGCCTAAATATGTGACAGTGGCCTGTTCCAGTGGTGGGTGACGTGAAGCCTGATTCTCTGCTATGACATGCAGACTGATTCTCTGCTGACATGAAGCCAGATTCTCTGTTACGGGACCTCTCTCCTCTGTCTGGGTGCCAGGGCCTAAATGTGCGACAGTGGCCTGTTCCAGTGGTGGGTGACGTGAAGCCTGATTCTCTGCTATGACATGATGACTGATTCTGTGCTGACATGAAGCCAGATTCTCTGTTACGAGACCTCTCTCCTCTATCTGGGTGCCTGGGCCTAAATATGTGACAGTGGCCTGTTCCAGTGGTGGGTGACGTGAAGCCTGATTCTCTGCTATGACATGAAGACTAATTCTTTGCTGACATGAAGCCTGAATCTCTGCTATGGGACCTCTCTCCTCTGCCTGGGTGCCTGGGCCTAAATATGTGACAGTGGCCTGTTCCAGTGTTGGGTGACGTGAAGCATGATTCTCTGCTATGACATGAAGACTGATTCTCTGCTGACATGAAGCCTGAATCTCTGTTATGGGACCTCTCTCCTCTGCCTGGGTGCCTGGGCCTAAATGTGTGACAGTGGCCTGTTCCAGTGGTGGGTGACGTGAAGCCTGATTCTCTGCTATGACATGAAGACAGATTCTGCGCTGACATGAAGCCATATTCTCTGTTACGGGACCTCTCTCCTCTGTCTGGGTGCCGGGGGCCTAAATATGTGACAGTGGCCTGTTCCAGTGGTGGGTGACATGAAGCCTGATTCTCTGCTATGACATGCAGACAGATTCTCTGCTGACATGAAGCCAGATTCTCTGTTACAGGACCTCTCTCCTCTGCCTGGGTGCCGGGGCCTAAATATATGACAATGGACTGTTACAGTGGTGGGTGACGTGAAGCCAGATTCTCTGCTATGGCATGAAGACTGATTCTCTGCTGACGTGAAGCCAGATTCTCTGCTATGGGACCTCTCTCCAATTGATATTGGTTTATTTTTATATTTTTTATTTTTATTTTAATTCATTTCCCTGTCCACATTTGTTTGCAGGGGATTTACCTACATGTTGCTGCCCTTTGCAGCCCTCTAGCTCTTTCCTGGGCTGTTTTACAGCCTTTTTAGTGCCCAAAAGTTCGAGTCCCCATTGACTTCAATGGGGTTCGGGTTCGGGACGAAGTTCGGGTCGGGTTCGGATCCCGAACCCGAACATTTCCGGGAAGTTCGGCCGAACTTCTCGAACCCGAACATCCAGGTGTTCGCTCAACTCTAGACAGAATCCCTTTAATCATATACATAAATATGATAATTTGGGGCAGGGTAATGAGCCCAGTCCTCCACACCATAGAGCAAAGTGTGCAGATACTGCATATGTTTGGAAAATGTAATAAAAAGTTTGTGAAAGAAAACCTCTCTGAAATGAGAAGTGCCCCTCCCTGAAATGAGTTTTTGCAGGTTGGGATGTCTGCAATAGTAACCAGGTCCCTCCCCTGACAGCCCCTATAATAGGCAGCTCCTCCTCTGGACCTTCCTCTTTCTTTGCTGCTGCCACCAGATAAGTACACCTCTGTATGATACCTCTTGAGGTGTCTATTGTTCTTATTGTAGATTATTGTTTGTATTATCCTTATTTCCGCTTGTATCCCCCTTTTGTTCCCAACCATTCGCTACCCCTGCCGCCGGTTTCTACCCGCCCCTCTTATCTACAGCTTCAGTCTGTCCTCTATCTCCTTCCTCGCTCTGTGCTGGGGGAGATGCCCAGGCACTGGCGCTTCAGCGCTCTGTCTCTAGTGCCATCATGGCAGCCATGGGCTCTCTGTCTACCATCTTGTCCCAGAGCATCTCTTAGTCCTTGTCTGCTCACTCTCCTAGAGAGAACCTACAGGCCGCCCCCATAAATGCTCCGCAGCCTACCAATTTAGATCCTCCTGTATTACAGGAGACAATGACTGGTGCGCATACTGCCAACCCGGAAAACGTGCTGAGTTCACGTAAAAGAGCCTTACTGCACCAGGCAGAACGGGCGCAGCTATGGAAATGCGCTAGAGTGCAACATGAAAGTGAGTCTGACTCCGAAAGGGGTTCAGACGAGGAGGCTTTTGCGGATGCAAATCATGATTCGGAGGAGGAAACCCCTTACCAATATTTGGCCCCTAACTGCCCCACTCCGTCCACTTCCCTGGTCAAAGACTCTGCTTCCTGCTCCGCCAATAAGGTAGCTACCCCCCCGGTAGATCCAGCGGGTGATCCTATGTTTGATCCGGATGCCCTCCACCATCCGAGATCAGCGGATTGGCTTCCGGCTGATCACGTGGGCAGATACCTGGAACACTAGGTGCGTCGCCCCCTCAGTAAAGAGGCACGTAGTAAACTCAGGGCGGAGTGCCCCAGGCCTTTAGTCCCCAATAGAGTGTGCGACACTCCGGTCGTGGATCCCAAGGTCACTCAGTTCCTCTCTAAGTCCGGCTGGAACCCCCGTAAAGGGTTGGATTCCGCTCTATGCAGTTGCCAGGACAAACTGCTGGATATCTTTGGCCCCCTGGCCAAATTGTTTGAAATGGCAGAAGTTGCCAGGGCATAAGGCTCTCCGGAAGAACTAAGGGCTGGGTCCAGAGAGCGATTTGCATCGCAGGTAACACCAACACCTCCCTTGCGATTGAACGGCGTAAAGCGATTTTGTTTAAGATTGACCCTAAGCTGGCCAACCTTGCCCTAAGTGAGGCAGGCAAAGATGCCCAAGGCCTCTTATTCGGGGACTCATTCATTAAGGACCTGAGTCGCTTTGTGGGGGCATTTACGGCCCTAGATAAGGCCTAGTCCTCTATGAGGAAAGTTTTTTATGGATGGGTTTCCACCAGGAACGGCAGTAGCAGGGGTCGCCTGTCCGGCCGATCCAGTTTCCACGCCAGTAGCACAGGCCGAGGCTCCTTCAACCAAAGATCTCCCTTCCAGGAGCAGAGGAACCCATCACCCAGATGAACTCCCAACTCCAGGAGACCTTATGGTAGGTCCTCCCCCAGACGTTTTTTTTTCGGAACATTACAATCGGGGGCAGCATTTTTTTCATGCCTGGTTAGCCATCACGTCAGACCCCTGAGTCTTGACCACGGTCAAAGGGTTCCACATCGAGCTAGTAGATTCCCAAAATCTCTTCCCCCTTCCCCGCCTCTGGTACTGTCGAGACCCGATGGTGCGCTCGTAGACCTGGAACTTATGTCTCTCTTTTACAAACGAGCGATAGAGAGGGTTCCTCCATCTCCCGATGGAGTCCTCAGCAATATCTTCCTAGTGCAGAAGAAAGGTGGTCAGATGCGCCCTGTCATGAATCTTCGGGCTCTGAATACAGTGGTTCGTTATCGCCACTTCAAGATAGAAGGGATTCACCTGCTACGGGATCTTCTCCTTCCTGGGGACTGGATGGTGAAACTGGACCTCAAGGACGCTTACTTGACGGTTCCAGTTTCTGTACCATCCAGGGACCTCCTTCGCTTCCGATGGAGAGGGGAGATCTGGCGTTTCACCTTCCTCCCCTTCGGCCTGTCATCGGCTCCTTGGTGCTTCACCAAGCTGATGCGTCCCGCCATGTCATGGCTACGCAGTCGGGGAGTACGGCTGATTGTGTATCTGGACGACATCCTCCTCATGCATCAATCCCGGACGACCCTGCTAGAACAACTTCATTGGACTTCGGATCTCCTCTCACGCCTCGGATTCCTCCTCAATCCGGAGAAATCTTGTCTGACCCCGTTACAAAGGATAGAGTTTTGGGGCTTCACCGTGGACTCGATTGCAGAGTCACTCAGCCTCCCGACGACAAAGTTACACTCTATACGCAAAGAGCTCCGAAATGCTCTGTCCGCTCCCCATTTGCCGCTGCGCCAGCTAGCCCGAATCATTGGCCTGTTTGCTTCCTCTATTCAAGCCGTGTTTTCAGCACTGTTGCATTACCGTGCACTTCAGCGTCTGAAGATCGCACACCTTCGTTCTGGTGCTGCGTTTGCGGATACGGTGGTCCTGGATTCGGAAGCCGAAGAGGAACTCCACTGGTGGATCAACAATCTGGAGGCGTGGAACTGCAGAGCGATTTTTGGTTTCCAACCCGAATTCACCGTGGTGTCGGATGCGAGTCTCCAGGGCTGGGGGGCTCACTGCAACGGGATCTCTACAGGTGGACATTGGTCAGAAGACGAGATACTTCTCCACATCAATGCCTTGGAGCTTCTGGCCGGCTCCTTTGCCATTCAGAGCTTCACCAATGGGATTGCCCAAGCGTGCATCAGACTTCGTATGGACGATGTCTCGGCCGTATGTTACGTCAACCGTCTGGGCGGAACACACTCTGCGACTCTAGCATGTTTGGCGAAGGAATTTTGGTCTTACTGCCTATCCAAGGATATCATGGTCCAGACGGAGTACATTCCGGGCCTCCACAACAGTCAAGTGGATTGGAGTGGACGGCAGCAATTGGAAGCTGGCTCCGATAGTCTTCTCCGCAATATCACTCGATTGGGGTCCTCTCGTCATAGACCTTTTCGACTGAACACTCAGCTTCCACGCTTCTTCAGCTGGCGCCCGGAGGCGGTGGACGCTTTCCTGCAGGACTGGTCCGATTTGCTTCCCTATGCGTTTCCATCTTTCGCTATGAACCCGAGGATGCTACTTCAGACACGTCGCCATTTGGCCGACATGGTCGTGGTGATCCCATTCTGGGGGGCTCAGGCCTGGTTCCCGGCTCTTCTGGAACTCATCGTAGATGTCCCTCTTCTTCTGCCGAGTCACGTGGATCTTCTCTGCGACCCTCAGGGGCTACACCACCCGCTCCTACTGGACGGATCCCTTCAGTTGCTAGCCTGCCGGATCTCAGGACACCCGGAGAGGTCAAGCGCATTTCGGACACAACTAGACGCCTCCTGGACAATGCATGGGCTCCCGGCACCAGAAAATCATATAGGGCAGCCTGGAGAACTTGGACTAGCTGGTGCTTGGAACGGGACCTGGATCCCGTTTCGGCACCTGTGAGACATCTGTTACAGTTCCTCACTTCCTTATTTGAGACAGGAAAGGCTTATCAGACGATTAACCTCTTTAGATCTGCCATTTCTTCCACACATCAGGGGCAACATCCTTCGGTTTGTCGTTTATTGCGTGGATTTCGCCTGGCTCGTCCTGCCCGACCTCGTTTTACTACGACTTGGAATGTTTTTTCCATATTGTCCTTCTTTTCTTCATGGCCCAATAATCCGGACCTATCTTTGCGGCAGTTATCGGCCAAGTTAGTGACCCTCTTTTGCCGTATTTCGTGCAAAAGGGTCTCTGACGTCCGGGCTGTCGATCATGATGCCAGATCCTTTACTCCTGAAGGCATCACCTTCAACATTTCCAGATGCACTAAGACCAACATCAGATCGGTATCGTATCCTAGTTTCCAGTCTGTGCTGGCTCTCTGCCCGGGTTACCTGTTTACGAGAGTACGAATCTCGGACGAGGGCTCACCGGTCTCCTACGGTACCTCAGCTTTTCCTTTCCATTCGCCATCCTTTCGGCGCAGTCTCCAGCCCTACTTTAGCTTGTTGGATGAAGTGGGTTATGTCCCTGGCGGGAGTGAATACTTCCATTTTCACCGCGCAATCGGCGAGAGGTGTGGCTGCCACCTCTTTGGCGATTTCAGGGGCACGTTTGGAGGACATCTTACGCCTAGCTGATTGGTCTAGGGTCACGACATTCAGGGAATTTTATTTTCGTCCTCCTCCTCATGTGTTTTCATCCATAATTGAACAGCTTTGAACTTGCAATAGGAGCCTCCGTGTCTTGATGTAAAACTGCATGATTTTCCTAGTCTATGACGTAAAGTCATGGTTTTATTAAAGACACATGTATTGCCCACCCTTTTGTCCCTCCCTTGTTTATGATGATAGACGTTTATATTTGTCTTATTTATTACGCATGCATCTAGATGATTTTGACTGACCAGCGAGTTTAGTGTCTACGCACTATTTATTTCCCTATATTCTATGTTTTTTCCTTTCAGGTTTAAGCTCCTACCGACCACGACTTACTACATCTTTTGTTCGCCTTTCCATAAGTTGGCCATGTTGGCCTCGTTGTGCAGTTCTGCTGGTGCAGAGACGGTTTTCCTCCAGTGGTACAGTTCCAGTTCAGGTTTCTGTTCTTGGTTCCAGTTGGTAGTTCCGGCCTTGGTGTCAGATTCTCAAAGAAAGAGGAAGGTCCAGAGGAGGAGCTGCCTATTATAGGGGGCTGTCAGGAGAGGGACCTTGTTACTATGGTTACTTGTTCTTGATTAATTTTGTAAAATGTATTCTTTGCTGCTATTGGTGGACAGTAAAGAAAGGGATAGCAATACTCGCCTCCGTGTCTTTAATAAAACCATGACTTTACGTCATAGACTAGGAAAATCATGCAGATCCACACGTCAGTGCTGCTGTGCACCGACAGGCTCAAGGACTGGCCAAACTTCTGTTCTACATATGTGTGAAGGGCTGGTACTGCCTTTTTGGCAAAGAAATGATGGCTTAGGACTCTCCACCTCGGCTCGGCACAAGCCATCAGTTCTTTGAAAAGTGCAGAGTCTACCACTTGGAAAGGAAGGGACTGCAGCACCAGCAACTTGGCCAGGAGCATGTTCAGCTTCTGCACCGTTGGATGAGTTCACGCATACTGTTGTCTCTTGGCTATCGCTTCAGTGATCGATTGCTGATGAAATGACTGACGAGGGGTAGGAGGAGAAGTAGCATCAGAACCAGAAGATGATGGGAGGGACAGACAGCTCCCTTCGACTGAGGTGGTGTAGCCTTGACTACCTGAAACCGGGTGCGTGCCAATGGGTGATGCAGCGGTTTCTGCGGCAGGCTGGAGCACCACATCGGAGCCACAGTTCTCCCAGGCCACTTTATGGTGACACTGCATATGTTGACGCAACATTGGCACCCTGGCCATGCTTCAACTTCTGCCCACATATTCTACATATGGCCATGTTAACCTCCTCCGGCGGCTTAACAAAAAACTGCCATACCTCCGAGATTTTACTCCCAACACTACGCAACGACTGACTGCTACCGCCGCTGCCTCCTTGAACCCCTGGACCACCTCTTCCCAGGCAGATAGGGTTCTGCTAAGCGAGTGGTCTACCCCGGGCACGTTTGGCTCTCGACCTCCCACTGCTGCAACCCTGCTGAAAGGCTTTTCAACAGATGAGTGCAAAGCTGAACGGCAAATATATTTTTATTTCGCCACTAATACACGGCAAACTGAGCTTTAGAATATATAACTGTACCACTGAGCGGCAATTAGGCTCTTATTTTTTTTCTACTTTTACACAACACAAAAGGCTGTTCAACAGATAAGTGCAACGCTGAACTGCGAATATATCATTGCACCACACAAGGGCAAATATATATTTCTTTTGCCACTAATACATGGCAATAAGTGCTTTAAAACATATAACTGCACCGCACAAGGGCAAATAAGATGTATAAATATTTCCTTGTAATAAACCCTGTTAATGGCTGTATCACACAGCATTTGCAGCCCAAAAACAAGAACAGTTTGCTGGAACTACAGAGCTGTATAATGGCAATTTGGATCCCAAGTCAGTGCAGCAAGGTGTAATAGGATTGTTCCTATTACCCAGGCTGTAACGATTCCTCCCTATCCTTTCCCTCCACTTACAAATAGATTTTTCAGCACAATGAAGTCTTTCCTAGCACTGTCCCTAGCGCCTGTTGACGTCTCTCCCTGCACTAAGTACACTGGTAAATGGCAGAATCTAAGATGGCTGCCGCTATTTATAGGGCTGTGACATCACAGGGCTGGCTGCTGATTGGCTGCTTGCATGGCATTATGGGTGATCCCTCATTCCCAGAGTTCTTTGCTCCATATCCTCACATGTGCAGCAGCTATTTTAGGAAAAAATGCAATTCGTTACCACGAAGAGTGAGGAAATTCGGCTTCGGTGTGAATCAAATTTTTCCTGAAAATCTGATTAAATTCCACTTCGTCAACTTCGATTCGCTCATCTCTAATAACAGTGATCAAAAAGTCATAAGTACCACAAAAATGGTACTAATAAAAACTGCAGTTCGTCCCACAAATAACAAGCTTTCCTATAGCTCTGAAGAAAGAAACAGAAAAAAGTTATGGCTGTCAGAAAATGGCGATATATTTTTTTAATTGTTTTTTTGAAATAGTAAAGCAAAACAAAGCTATACAATATTGGTATCGCTGTATTCATATTGAGCTGCATATTGAGACGTCATATCATTTGTAGCCCACACTGAACCGCATAAACCTTGGCAGAATTGCTTTTTTTTATTATAATTTTTTTTTTGTTTAACCCCACAAAGATTTTTTTTTCCCATTTTCCAGTAAATTAAACGGTGCCCTTAAAAAATACAACTTATCCCACAAAAAATAAGCCCTCATATGGCTATACGAATGGAAAAAAATATGGCTATTGGAACATGGGGGGGGGGAAATGAAAAGGCAAACCCAAAAATAGGCTGGCTACTTACAGGGTTAAAGAGGTCACTGTGACGTGATGAGTGGCCTATGTATTTTGATGGAACATATACAAAGTGCCTTGTATATTTATACATTATTTCTCTTAGCAATAGATGCTTGGCATGTGGATGTGTGATCCATACCTTCTTCTCTGGATGTTCTTCTGGTCTACAGGATCCAGAGGGCAGCACAACATGGAGTCGCGAAGTAGGAGCGGCAGCGTTACTGGTTATTTCAGGGGTTCTCTTCGTGGAGCCCTTGCATTATAATGACTGAGGTTGATGAAGGTCTATATCCCACCTGTAACGGGGTTCCGAAGGTGCACTCGGTCCCCCATTGCCCGCAGAACTGTTGCTTAGCTTTGGGAATGAGGATCTGTGTTTGACCTCATTCCCAGGGCGGCTTTACTGCTGGGTGGCTCCCTGCTCCTAAGTCTGCCTTGAGCGCCGAGCTGATCACTCGGTGCTCAACTGGTTGGTCTGTTGGTCATGTGACGCTGGCCACGTCACATGACCCTCACTCCCCACTATAAATACAGGCAGCCTGCTAGCCACAGGTTGCCTGTTAATTTCTAGGTTCCTGGCTATTTGTTGGACTACTGAATACTCACCTGATTCTGTTCCCTGACGATCCTTTTGCCTGCTCCTCCTGTACTGCGCATCCGTACTGGTATTGTGACCTCGGCTCCCACCTGACTACTCTCTTAGGACTCCTCTTGTACTTCTTTACTCTCCTGGTATTTGACCCCGGCTTCTCCTGACCATTCTTTGCTTAACCCTTTGTACTGCGTAGCTCTCTTGGTTCTGACTCGGTCCGTTCATGTTCCGTATTTTGTCTTGTCTGTCTTCCCTGCACGTATCCTAAGTTAGGGACTGTCGTCCAGTTGTCCCCTGTCATCAGGACTCGTGAGGCAAGTAGGCAGGGCCAGGGGTGAGGGTGGAGCGCAGTGGTCACTATCCTTCCCCCTGTGTGTGTGTGGACGTGACCGTTACAGATTAACAGGCCCAATAATCACTGTCCAAAATAGATACTCCCTCCCATTGATTCCGGATTTATTTAACCAGGTTTTGGGGGCAACCTGGTTTTCCAAGATTGACCTGAAAGGGGCATACAATCTAATCCGAATCAAGGAGGGAGACGAATGGAAGACAGCGTTCAATACTCCGATAGGGCACTTTGAATATCAGGTGATGCCTTTTGGACTCAGCAATGCCCCAGCTGTGTTCCAAAACTTAATGAACGATATTCTTAGGGAGTTCTTAGGTAAATTTATTATTGTCTATCTTGACGACATTTTGATATTCTCTCCTGATTTCGAATCTCATGTGTCCCATGTCAAACAAATATTAGAGGTGTTGAGGGAGAACCAGCTATTCGCTAAGCAAGAGAAATGTGTCTTTGGTGTACAAGAGATACTGTTTCTAGGGCATGTTTTGACTCCTCACGCCTTTAAGATGGATCCTGGTAAGGTTTTAGCAATTAAGGAATGGGTAAGGCCTTCATCCTTAAAGGCTTTACAATGGTTTTTGGGTTTCGCTAATTACTACCGTAAATTTATCATGAATTTTTCTGTAATTGCTAAGCCATTGACTGACCTTACTAAGAAAGGGGCGGATTTGGAGAATTGGTCTACCAAGGCCATTTCTTCATTTGAAACATTAAAAAAGGCATTAAGGTTGGAGCTGTCCGAGTCATTCCACATTCATAATGTGTTCCATAAATCTCTACATAAAAAATATTTTGAACCGGTAGTACCATCGAAAGCCTCGCCTCCGCCGGTTCTTGTTAATGATGCTGTCGAGTATGTCATGTCTAAAATAGTGGATGTCAGGAAGGTGCGCAACTCCTTGCAGTACCTGATTCACTGGAAGGGGTATGGACTTGAAGAGAGATCTTGGGTACCTGCCAGGGAGGTTCATGCTCCTAGACTGGTTCGTAAATTTCATTTAGAACACCCTGAAAAGCCATCGCCTGAAGTCTTGGGTCCGGTGGCCCCTCGTAAAAGGGGGGGTACTGTAACGGGGTTCTGAAGGTGCACTCAGTCCCCCATTGCCCGCAGAACTGTTGCTTAGCTTTGGGAATGAGGATCTGTGTTTGACCTCATTCCCAGGGCGGCTTTACTGCTGGGTGGCTCCCTGCTCCTAAGTCTGCCTTGAGCGCCGAGCTGATCACTCGGTGCTCAACTGATTGGTCTGTTGGTCATGTGACGCTGGCCACGTCACATGACCCTCACTCCCCACTATAAATACAGGCAGCCTGCTAGCCACAGGTTGCCTGTTAATTTCTAGGTTCCTGGCTATTTGTTGGACTATTGAATACTCACCTGATTCTGTTCCCTGACGATCCTTTTGCCTGCTCCTCCTGTACTGCGCCTCCGTCCTGGTATTGTGACCTCGGCTTCCACCTGACTACTCTCTTAGGACTCCTCTTGTACTTCTCTACTCTCCTGGTATTTGACCCCGGCTTCTCCTGACCATTCTTTGCTTAACCCTTTGTACTGCGTAGCTCTCTTGGTTCTGACTCGGTCCGTTCATGTTCCGTATTTTGTCTTGTCTGTCTTCCCTGCACGTATCCTAAGTTAGGGACTGTCGTCCAGTTGTCCCCTGTCATCAGGACTCGTGAGGCAAGTAGGCAGGGCCAGGGGTGAGGGTGGAGCGCAGTGGTCACTATCCTTCCCCCTGTGTGTGTGTGGACGTGACCGTTACACCACCACTTGGACCACGATCTGACCCTGCTTGATTCCTAGACAGATGCCTGTCCATTTCTACAAATGCTTCTCAGGGTTTTGAAGGTAGAAGTAGACTATGCTATTTGCAAAAAAGTTACTGTCCCTCTACAAACATGAAAATTAAAAAAAAAATATTGTGGTTTTACTGGTAGACCTGTAAGTGAGAACCTGGTTCCTTGCGTCTTTGCTCTCCATATTTATAAAAGATGAGATTCACCTTATTCATCTATTATTTCATGTCCATAGATTAAATGCAGCCGGACCTTTCTTCTGTATGAAAAAGCAATGTGTTGATCAATATTGTAATAACAGGTCTATCAGGGGCTCGGCGGATCGGCCGCAGTGTGAACAATGCCGCAGAGTCAGCCTTACACCGAGGAATCGACCCGCAGACGGTTTTGACTCTCTTCATTTCACATTGATTTTGTGCACAAAAGATAATACTGAGGACTTTTAAATAACTCCCATTATTTGCCATCGGGACGGAAACTGCTCCAGTCAGGAGGGTCCAAACTATAATATAATTTATACTGTAAGTCACGAAAAAACATTCAATGGAAAAAAAAAAGAGAATGAAATGTAAATTTCTCAAAGTAATGAAATCAATGCAGGGCGTGAATAGGACACAGGAGAATTTACAGTGAAATTAGTCACTTTTCCCATTTTGCTTTTTAATTTCACAATTCCCCACAAACTAAATACAGTATACGAGTGTTAGATCACCTTTAAGGCTCCAGAGTGGCATTACCACTCCTACGCCTTGGTTCTATCTGTGTATGCTAATATCACGTCATCTATGCATTTATTTCAGGACCATACACTGTGCATTTCTAATGTTTTACAACTATTATGTTTAAATGTAATGTGCCTGGTTCACCAGCGGGTGGCAGCAAACACAGCAGAGCTACAGTTAGGTAGAATGGAGCTTTTTTTATTCCATTCTAACCCCCCTTTGTGGAGGAGTGGGCGAGTGCCACTTCCTGCAGGAAGGGTGGGGATCAGTTTTAGTTAGCCTAGCTTACCCCCTGGAAGGAAGGTGTGCTGCACGCGTCTCTGCTGGACGTGCCCAGGCCAGGCTAAGCCAAGCAGGCCAGAGCACCTTCAGCTCTGCTGGATGTGGAGGCCACAGCTTAGAGCCTCAGGAGCAAGGAAGAGAGTTCCCTGGCATAATTAAGAGACAGACTACAAAGAGAGAAGTTGCAGCATAAAGAAGAAGCAAAGTCATACTGCCAGCCTGTCAGTACAGCAGTGCCAGAGAGCAACAGATGTAGCAGAGACGAGTTTGCCTGCAAGAATTTGAATGCCAAAGCCCTCTGGGACCATGACAAAGTTTGAAGATTGTGACTGATTAAAGTTTATTAAAGTAAAACTGCTTTTCAACTGCATCACAAGGTCTGGACTCAAGATATTCTTTCATCCCTCAACTATTCACCCCTATTTGTCTGCTTCTGAGCCAATGCCTGGGATCCAACCGTATCCAGTTAGGAGCACCGTGACACTCACAAATAAAGAGACATTTTAGGCCACACTATGTAAGCCGTGTACTGGGGTGGGCTCCCCAGGATACAGCAAAGTCACAGACAAGTAAAGCGACACTGACACCAGCTTTATATACAAGAACAGAAACTTTACTTTGGAAACAGTAATAACACAAGTACAGACAGAGTAAGTAATACCCCAGGCCCACAGTCACCGTCCCTGTCCAAGGGACAGGCCTAGCCCGTTGGCGCACACAGCAGAGCCTACAAGTCGTGCTGTGCCGCTATAGAGGACACACCTAACCATGGGCAGACGCAGCAGAGCCTGCAAGTCAATTACTGTGCTGCAGTCCAGTACAATAAGGCCTAACAAAGCTATAACCCTAACTAACTAGCTAATATGAGGCCTAAGCTAGTCTCTGTTACTTTAGGCGCCAAACAGTATAGTACAATTGGTAATCAGGTGTACTGACCTGCGTCCATTCTAGGCCCTAGGATGCCGCTTACCCGGGATGGCCACCAAGCTCTCAGCAACCGTGCGGCCTTGCTTGATGATAAGGCTTCTTGTCCACACACAGGAAATGGTCTTCCTGGGACAACCTCTCTTTCAAAAAGCTGGATCCAGTAAGGGGACAACAGCTACTCTCCTTCCTTTGAGTGTCCATTCACTGCCGGACATCCGCAAGCCAGGATGGAATGGGATTCAGTCCCTCACAGCACACTCCTTTCAACATGTCAGATCAACACTTCCTGGTTCACACAGAAGCAGCTTGCATGAGTCATCATCTGCTTTGCATATGCAGATCCCAGAGTGTGCTGACTGTGCTGCAAAACAGTGGCCTCTAGTGACCGAAATACCAAATGACAGCTCCAATACAATTTAAACATAAACATTATACAGACAGCTTATCCACAATCTCACAACTATACCACTGAACATTCCTACACCTGGAACGCGTTATATAGAGGGCCCTGGGCGGAGGCGCCTGTTGCACACCTCCACATTCCACCGCCAGAGCATTTGACCTCCAATTCTAAATCCATGGGCATTAATATGGAGTTAGTTCTCTTCTAGGAAGGATTTCTTCAAGATTTTGGATTGCAGGGGCGTTGCTAGGTAGAAACATTTGGGGCCTGGGCCCCTAATGTTTTGTCCCAGGCCCCGAATGTCCTGCATGCCAGCTAGATACAACTGTAAGTCCTCAGGTGGGCAATACAATTGAATCTAATGCCCTGCAAGAGCTGAAGGACCTGTGATTACATCACAGTCATGTGATCAGTGCTGAAGGCAGTGGTTGAGAAATGATGTCACCATCATGTGACCAGTGCAGGAGAGGATGGCAGTGAAGAGGAGAAGTTCTGAGAGAAGAAGCTGTGGTGATGTCTGCTACATAAGGAGAGGTAAGTGAAGAGAGAGGCAGAGCAATGCTGGGAGTTGCAGTTATTTAACTGGGACTGTAAGTGCTAAATGGAAAGAAGTTATTTACATGGGACAGTAGGGTGGAGTGATGTTACATGGGACTGAAAGTTGAGGGGAGTGATGTTATTTACATGGGAAAGCATGTTGGAGGTGGCTAGAGAGGGGGTGATTTTATTTATATGGGACTGTATGTTGAAGGTGACTGGGGAGGGGGTGATGTTATTTACGTGGGACTGTATATTGGAGGGGGCAGGAGAGATGGTGTGATGGTATTTACTTGGTACTCTATGGCACGGGGCATTATAAATACTGGGGGAGCTTCAGGGCGAGCATTATAACAGTAGGGTGCAGTATAAATACTGGGGGCACTGTAGGGGCATTATAAATCCAGGGGACATTATAGGCGTTCTTATAACTACTGGGGGCTCTATAGGAGGGACTTATACAGGGAGTGCAGAATTATTAGGCAAGTTGTATTTTTGAGGATTAATTTTATTATTGAACAACAACCATGTTCTCAATGAACCCAAAAAACTCATTAATATCAAAGCTGAATATTTTTGGAAGTAGTTTTTAGTTTGTTTTTAGTTTTAGCTATTTTAGGGGGATATCTGTGTGTGCAGGTGACTATTACTGTGCATAATTATTAGGCAACTTAACAAAAAACAAATATATACCCATTTCAATTATTTATTTTTACCAGTGAAACCAATATAACATCTCAACATTCACAAATATACATTTCTGACATTCAAAAACAAAACAAAAACAAATCAGTGACCAATATAGCCACCTTTCTTTGCAAGGACACTCAAAAGCCTGCCATCCATGGATTCTGTCAGTGTTTTGATCTGTTCACCATCAACATTGCGTGCAGCAGCAACCACAGCCTCCCAGACACTGTTCAGAGAGGTGTACTGTTTTCCCTCTTTGTAAGGCTTATTGCACACGACAGTATATTTTCACGGTCCGCAAAACGGGGTCCCGTTTTTCCGTGATCCGTGACCGTTTTTTCGTCCGTGGGTCTTCCTTGATTTTTGGAGGATCCACGGACATGAAAAAAAAGTCGTTTTGGTGTCCGCCTGGCCGTGCGGAGCCAAACGGATCCGTCCTGAATTACAATGCAAGTCAATGGGGACGGATCCGTTTGACGTTGACACAATATGGTGCCATTTCAAACGGATCCGTCCCCATTGACTTTCAATGTAAAGTCTGGAGTCTTTTATACCATCGGATCGGAGTTTTCTCCAATCCGATGGTATATTTTAACTTGAAGCGTCCCCATCACCATGGGAACGCCTCTATGTTAGAATATACTGTCGGATATGAGTTAGATCGTGAAACCTCATTTCCGACAGTATATTCTAACACAGAGGCGTTCCCATGGTGATGGGGACGCTTCTAGTTAGAATATACTACAAACTGTGTACATGACTGCCCCCTGCTGCCTAGCAGCATCCGATCTCTTACAGGGGGCCGTGATCAGCACAATTAACGCCTCAAGTGCCGCACCTGAAGGGGTTAATTGTACTATCATATCCCCCTGTAAGAGATCAGGGCTGCCAGGCAGCAGGGGGCAGACCCCCCCCCCCTCCCCAGTTTGAATATCATTGATGGCCAGTGCGGCACCCCCCCCCCCCTTCCTCCCTCTATTGTAATAAATCGTTGGTGGCACAGTGTGCGCCCCCCATCTGCCCCCCCTCCCTCTATAGCATTAACAACATTGGTGGCCAGTGTGTGGCCTCCCATCTCCCCCCCCCCCCCCCGATCATTGGTGGCAGCGGGTTACTAGCAATAGTACAATAGTAAAAGATTCATACTTACCTGGGAGCTGCGATGTTCGTGTCCGGCCGGGAGCTCCTCCTACTGGTAAGTGACAGTTCATTTAGCAATGCGCCGCACAGACCTGAGGCTGTCACTTACCAGTAGGTGGAGCTCCCGGCCGGACACGAACATCGCAGCAGCAGGTAAGTATGAATCTTCTACTATTGTACTATTGCTAAGTAACCATGGCAACCAGGACTGTAGTAGCGTCCTGGTTGCCATGGTTACCGATCGGAGCCCCAGCGATTAAACTGGGACTCCGATCGGAACTCCGCTGCCACCAATGATGGGGGGGGGGGGGAGATGGGAGGCCGCACACTGGCCACCAATGTTGTTAATGCTATAGAGGGAGGGGGGGCCGATGGGGGGCGCACACTGTGCCACCAACAAATTATTACAATAGAGGGAGGGAGGGGGGGGGGCGCACACTGTGCCACCAACGAATTATTACAATAGGGGGGGGGGCGCACTGGCCATCAATGATATTCAAACTGGGGAGGGGGGGGGTCTGCCCCCTGCTGCCTGGCAGCCCTGATCTCTTACAGGGGGATATGATAGTACAATTAACCCTTTCAGGTGCCGCACCTGAAGGGGTTAATTGTGCTGATCACAGCCCCCTGTAAGAGATCGGGTGCTGCCAGGCAGCAGGGGGCAGTCTTGTACACAGTTTGTAGTGTATTCTAACTAGAAGCGTCCCCATCACCATGGGAACGCTTCTGTGTTAGAATATACTGTCGGTTCTGAGTTTTCACGAAGTGAAAACTCAGCTTTGAAAAAGCTTTATGCAGACGGATCTTCGGATCCGTCTGTATAAAAACTAACCTACGGCCACGGATCACGGACACGGATGCTAATCTTGTGTGCATCCGTGTTCTTTCACGGACCCATTGACTTGAATGGGTCCGTGAACCGTTGGCCGTGAAAAAAATAGGACAGGTCATATTTTTTTCACGGCCAGGAAACACGGATCTCGGATGCGGCTGCAAAACGGTGCATTTTCCGTTTTTTCCACGGACCCATTGAAAGTCATGGGGTCCGCGAAAAAAAACGGATCACGGCACAACGGCCACGGGTGCACACAACGGTCGTGTGAAAGAGGCCTAAATCTCACATTTGATGATGGACCACAGGTTCTCAATGGGGTTCAGATCAGGTGAACAAGGAGGCCATGTCATTAGATTTTCTTCTTTTATACCCTTTCTTGCCAGCCACGCTGTGGAGAACTTGGACGCGTGTGATGGAGCATTGTCCTGCATGAAAATCATGTTTTTCTTGAAGGATGCAGACTTCTTCCTGTACCACTGCTTGAAGAAGGTGTCTTCCAGAAACTGGCAGTAGGACTGGGAGTTGAGCTTGACTCCATCCTCAACCCGAAAAGGCCCCACAAGCTCATCTTTGATGATACCAGCCCAAACCAGTACTCCACCTCCACCTTGCTGGCGTCTGAGTCGGACTGGAGCTCTCTGCCCTTTACCAATCCAACCACGGGCCCATCCATCTGGCCCATCAAGACTCACTCTCATTTCATCAGTCCATAAAACCTTAGAAAAATCAGTCTTGAGATATTTCTTGGCCCAGTCTTGACGTTTCAGCTTGTGTGTCTTGTTCAGTGGTGGTCGTCTTTCAGCCTTTCTTACCTTGGCCATGTCTCTGAGTATTGCACACCTTGTGCTTTTGGGCACTCCAGTGATGTTGCAGCTCTGAAATATGGCCAAACTGGTGGCAAGTGGCATCTTGGCAGCTGCACGCTTGACTTTTCTCAGTTCATGGGCAGTTATTTTGCGCCTTGGTTTTTCCACACGCTTCTTGCGACCCTGTTGACTATTTTGAATGAAACGCTTGATTGTTCGATGATCACGCTTCAGAAGCTTTGCAATTTTAAGAGTGCTGCATCCCTCTGCAAGATATCTCACTATTTTTGACTTTTCTGAGCCTGTCAAGTCCTTCTTTTGACCCATTTTGCCAAAGGAAAGGAAGTTGCCTAATAATTATGCACACCTAATATAGGGTGTTGATGTCATTAGACCACACCCCTTCTCATTACAGAGATGCACATCACCTAATATGTTTAATTGGTAGTAGGCTTTCGAGCCTATACAGCTTGGAGTAAGACAACATGCATAAAGAGGATGATGTGGTCAAAATACTCATTTGCCTAATAATTCTGCACTCCCTGTAGATCCTCCTTATTACTACTGAGGGGTCTGTAGAGAGCTTTATTACCATTGGGGGAACAATAGGGGGTCTTATTTCTACTGGGGGCTCTGTAAGGGTATTAGTAATACTGGAGGGCTCTATTACTAATGAGGGCACTCTTGGGGAGCATTATCAGTGTTGGGGGGCACTGTAGGGGGCAGTATTACTAATGAGGGCACTCTAGAAGGGAATTACTCCTGGTGGGACTATGAGGAGCACTATTACTATGGGAGGCACTATTATTTCTTCAGGGTAGTATTTGGGAGTATTGGGGAGCACAGTGAGCAGCAGGATAACACTGTGGGGGCACCAGGTTGGGGGATGATGATAGAAAAGTGAGAAAGCTAAGATGCCTGTGTGTCACATTCTGCAGAGATGAGGAGTGGCTGAAAGAAGTTGTCTGGACCGAAGGGAGAAGATGATGACAGAGAAGATCTACATTGGAGGAGACGTCACCTGGGAGGCACTGAATGTCACAGGTATGTAGCAGGTAGCTATATAGCAAGTACAGTAAAATGTCCTGGATCTTTTGAGACCTTAGCAACACCCCTGTTCAAGGGTGTGTCACAGCCAGACAGCTGAGAAGCGCTCACAGGAGCTTCTCAGATCCTCCTCCTTGAATTTCTTTGTTTTGGTTTAGTTTATCATCTCGTTAGTCTATCTCAGCTGTCATGCAGTTGGACTGATCGCTACACTTTAAGTTCCTCCCCATAATGCAGTAGTGTGCGGCTGATACAACTGCCTGGAGTGTGTGTGCATGCTGTTCCCAGTTCGCAGTTCCCAGTTCCCAGTCGTCAGTCGTCATTCGTCTGCAAGATAAGTGCTGTTTATGTATTTATGATTTTGTCTTTTCTGGATCCAGATGACCCTGACTCCCTCCGTGTCAGTGTAGGGAGCCGGTGGTCGTGTCCCTTCACTATTGTAGGGTCTTCAGGTAATAGATAGCAGAGGAACGTGGATATGCGGCCATCCACCTTTGGGGTGTTCGCATAGGCTGAGCAGTGAGGGAGAGCGGAAGGTCTATTGCAGGGGTCTCCCTTTGTTCCTTAGTCGTGGATCCAGAGAGACATTGTTTATATGGTATTGTCTTGTTTCCTGTACACCATCCGTGACATTATCAGCCGCCAAAACCGTCTCAAGCATGGATCCGGTTTCACTTTTGGCTGAACGCTTTCAGGGTCTTTCTTTGGAGGTAGCTGATCTCCGTAAGACTTTTTCTCAGTTTTAAGTGACCGGTTCAGCTTGCGTTCATGGAGTTTGTGCTGAGCCTAAGATCTCGCTCCCGGATACGTTCTCCGGGGGTAGTGAGAATTTTGTGCGTTTTAGAGAGGCTTGCAAACTCCATTTTCGCCTTCTTCCCCATTCTTCTGGTGATGAAGAACGGAGGGTGGGGATCATTATATCGCTGCTCAGGGGTAACACTCAGTCCTGGGCCTTTTCGCTGCCGGAGGGGGCACGGCCCCTTCGTTCAGTGGATGAATTCTTTTTAGCCCTGGGTCAGATATATGATGATCCGGATCGTATTGCTCTGGCTGAGTCTAGACTACGTCTGTTATGCCAGGGTAAACAATCCGCAGAGATATACTGTTCAGAATTTCGGAGATGGGCAGCAGATACGGGTTGGAATGATGCTGCACTCCGAAGTCAATTTTGCTATGGTCTTTCAGAGGGATTGAAAGATGCATTTGCCTTTCATGAAAGACCTACCTCCTTGGATTCTGCTATGTCTCAGGCTGTTCGTATTGACAGGCGTCTTAGAGAGAGAGGAGAGATCTCTCCTTCCTGTCATACTCAGTCCCGGGACAGTGCAGCGGTCTCATTCTGTGAACAGGGGTCTCAGTCGCTGTCAGCCCCTTCTGAGCAGGAGTCCATGCAGCTGGGGTTGATTGCCTCTGACAATAGAAGATTCAGCCCGCAGGGGAGGGTTTGTTTTTGTTGTGGAGGTATAAATCATCTGGCAAATGTTTGTCCCTCTAGGAGATTCAGGCAGTTTTCTGGGAGTAATAAAGAGACAAAAAGGAAAAAATCTTTTAAAAATGTTCCGTCTGTTACTATTGGCAGGGTTGAGGCGGAAATTGAAGGTTTTCCGTTTGCTTGTAGTTCCCGTTTTGTCCTGCCTGCTAGGGTGGCGCTAGAGAGCAAGAGCATTTTTTGTGAGATTTTTGTGGATAGTGGAGCAGCTGTCAACCTCATTGATAGTCAATTTGCGGTAACTCATGGTTTCCAGGTATGCACTTTGGGAAAGGATATTCCTGTTTTTGCTATTGATTCAGCTCCACTTTCTCAGAAATCATTAAAGGGCATAGTTCACAATATCCGTTTAATTGTTAATGATGCTCATGTTGAGGATGTGTCATGTTTCGTCCTTAGCGGTTTGCCTACTCCTCTAGTGTTGGGGCTACCCTGGCTCACTAAACATAACCCCACCAATGATTGGCAAGAGAGGCAAATAAATGGTTGGAGTAACTTTTGCAGAGAGAATTGCCTCATAACATCTGTTTCTGAGGTTTCTACTAAGACTGTACCACCTTTCCTCTCTGAATTTTTGGATGTCTTCTCTGAGAGTGGAGTTCAGGGTTTACCTCCGCACAGGGAGTATGATTGCCCTATTAATCTCATCCCAGGCGCCAAGCTGCCTAAATCTCGTTTATACAATCTCTCCCAACCTGAGAGGGTCGCTATGCGGGCTTATATCTCTGAGAGTCTGAGAAAAGGACACATACGACCCTCGAAGTCACCTGTTGCCGCTGTTTTTTTCTTTGTTAAGAAAAAAGATGGTTCTTTAAGACCTTGTCTGGATTTCAGGGAGCTAAACAGTATCACTATTCGTGATCCTTATCCGCTTCCTCTGATCCCGGACCTGTTTAACCAGGTTGTTGGGGCTAAAGTCTTTTCCAAATTTGACCTAAGAGGGGCATACAACCTGGTTAGGGTCAGAGAAGGAGACGAATGTAAGACGGCTTTCAATACCCCTGAAGGCCATTTTGAGAATTTGGTTATGCCTTTTGGTTTGATGAATGCCCCAGCCGTTTTTCAGCATTTCGTCAACAGCATTTTTTATCATTTAATGGGAAAATTTGTATTAGTGTATTTGGATGACATTTTGATTTTTTCTCCTGATTTCAAGACTCATAAGGAACACTTACGTCAGGTCTTGCTCATCCTGCGGGAGAATAAATTATACGCGAAACTGGAAAAATGTGTGTTTGCGGTTCCAGAAATCCAATTTCTGGGGTTTCTTGTCTCCGCTTCTGGTTTTCGCATGGACCCCGAGAAGGTCCGCGCTGTGCTTGAGTGGGAGCTTCCTGAGAATCAGAAGGCGCTGATGCGTTTTTTGGGCTTTGCCAATTATTACAGGAAATTTATTTTAAATTATTCCTCTGTTGTTAAACCACTCACTGATATGACCAGAAAGGGGGTAGATTTTTCTTCCTGGTCGGTAGAGGCGCGTAAGGCCTTTTCTAATATCAAGGAGAGTTTTGCTTCCGCTCCCATCCTAGTACAACCTGATATTTCGTTACCCTTCATAGTTGAGGTTGATGCTTCTGAGGTAGGGGTGGGTGCGGTCTTGTCTCAGGGTTCCTCTCCTGCCAAATGGCAACCGTGTGCCTTTTTCTCAAAGAAACTCTCCTCCGCAGAGAGAAATTATGATGTGGGAGATAGGGAGTTGTTGGCCATCAAGTTGGCTTTTGAGGAATGGCGCCATTGGCTAGAGGGAGCCAGACACCCTATTACCGTGTTTACTGACCATAAAAATCTGGCCTACTTGGAGTCAGCCAAGCGTCTGAACCCGAGACAGGCCAGATGGTCTTTGTTCTTTTCAAGGTTTAATTTTGTTGTTACGTTCCGCCCTGGGGTTAAGAATGTGAAGGCAGATGCCCTGTCACGTTGTTTTCCGGGAGGTGGGAATTTTGAAGACCCGGGTCCCATTTTGGCTGAAGGTGTGGTGGTCTCTGCTCTTTTTCCTGAATTGGAGGCAGAGGTGCAGGCAGCCCAGTCAGAAGCTCCTGATCTTTGTCCTCCTGGGAGGTTGTTTGTGCCTCTCGCTTTGAGACACAAGATTTTTAAAGAACACCATGACACGGTCCTTGCTGGGCACCCGGGGGCAAGAGCCACACTGGATCTCATCGCTCGGAGATTCTGGTGGCCTGCGCTTCGTAAGTCGGTTGAGGGTTTTGTGGCAACTTGCGAGACTTGCGCTCGTGCCAAGGTCCCTCATTCACGGCCATCAGGTCCTCTCCTTCCTTTGCCCATTCCTTCCCGTCCTTGGACACATCTGTCCATGGACTTCATAACGGACTTGCCTCGTTCCTCGGGGAAGTCTGTGATTCTGGTGGTGGTGGACCGTTTTAGCAAAATGGTGCATTTTATCCCTTTTCCTGGTTTGCCCAATGCTAAGACGCTGGCGCAGGCATTTATTGACCACATTGTCAAATTGCATGGGATTCCTTCAGACATAGTCTCTGATAGGGGCACGCATTTTGTTTCCAGATTCTGGAAGGCTTTCTGTTCTCGCTTGGGGGTTCGGTTGTCATTCTCTTCTGCTTTCCATCCGCAGTCGAATGGCCAGACAGAGCGCGTCAATCAGAATCTGGAGACATATCTGCGCTGTTTTGTGGCGGAGAATCAGGAGGATTGGTGTTCTTTTTTGTCCCTTGCTGAGTTTGCTTTAAATAACCGTCGTCAGGAGTCCTCTGATAAGTCACCATTTTTTGGTGCATATGGTTTCCATCCGCAGTTTGGGACTTTCTCGGGAGAGGGCTCTTCTGGTTTGCCTGATGAGGACAGATTCTCCTTGTCTTTGTCATCTATTTGGCAAAAGATTCAGGATAATCTAAAGAGCATGAGTGAGAGATATAAGCGTGTGGCGGATAAGAGACGTGTGCCTGGTCCGGACCTGAATGTTGGTGATCTGGTGTGGTTGTCTACCAAGAATATCAAATTGAAGGTTCCCTCCTGGAAGTTGGGTCCTAGGTTTATTGGGCCTTACAAGATCCTGTCTGTCATCAATCCTGTTGCCTACCGTCTTGATCTTCCTCAGACTTGGAAGATCCATAATGTTTTTCATAAGTCCTTATTGAAACCTTATGTTCAACCTATTGTACCCTCGCCTTTGCCTCCTCCTCCGATTATGGTTGATGAAAATCTTGAATTTCAGGTCTCTAGGATTGTGGATTCTCGTCTTGTCCGCGGTTCCCTCCAGTACCTCGTTCATTGGGAGGGTTATGGTCCTGAGGAGAGGATGTGGGTCCCAGTGACGGACATTAAGGCCTCTCGTCTCATCAAGGCTTTCCATAGGTCCCATCCTGAGAAGGTGGGCCTTGAGTGTCCGGAGTCCACTCCTAGAGGGAGGGGTACTGTCACAGCCAGACAGCTGAGAAGCGCTCACAGGAGCTTCTCAGATCCTCCTCCTTGAATTTATTTGTTTTGGTTTAGTTTATCATCTCGTTAGTCTATCTCAGCTGTCATGCAGTTGGACTGATTGCTACCCTTTAAGTTCCTCCCCATAATGCAGTAGTGTGCGGCTGATACAACTTCCTGGATTGTGTGTGCATGCTGTTCCCAGTTCCCAGTCGTCAGTCGTCATTCATCTGCAAGATAAGTGCTGTTTATGTATTTATGATTTTGTCTTTTCTGGATCCAGGTGACCCTGACTCCCTCCGTGTCAGTGTAGGGAGCCGGTGGTCGTGTCCCTTCACTATTGTAGGGTCTTCAGGTAATAGATAGCCGAGGAACGTGGATATGCGGCCATCCACCTTTGGGGTGTTCGCATAGGCTGAGCAGTGAGGGAGAGCGGCAGGTCTATTGCAGGGGTCTCCCTTTGTTCCTTAGTTGTGGATCCAGAGAGACATTGTTTATATGGTATTGTCTTGTTTCCTGTACACCATCCGTGACAGGGTGTCTGTGGGAATTTTCATCCAGTCATCCAGAAGAGCACTTGTAATATCAGGCGCTGATGGGGGAGAGGGCCTGGCTCACAGTCTCCATTCAGGTGATGGATAGGGTTGAGGCTGAGGTTCTTTGAAGATCAGTCAGATTCTTCCACAGCAAACTCCCCCAATCATACTTGTATAGAGCTGTTTTGTGCATTGGGCTATAGCTATGCTGGAAAATTAAAGGGCCTTCCCCAATCTCTTCCCAAAAAGCTGGAAACATATAACTGTCAGGCAGGTAACGTTCGCCTGGCACTCACTAGACTGGCCCATCAGACCGCCAGATAGCGAAGTGTGATTGGTAACTGCACAGAAGATGTTTACACTACTCCAGAGTCCCAAGATGATGTACTATATTACTGCTCCTATGTACAAGAATATAACTACTATAATACTGCTCCTATGTACAAGAATATATCTACTATAATACTGCTCCTATGTACAAGATTATAACTACTATAATACTGCTCCTATGTACAAGAATATAACTACTATAATACTGCCTCCTATGTACAAGAATATAACTACTATAATACTGCCTCCTATGTACAAGAATATAACTACTATAATACTGCCTCCTATGTACAAGAATATAACTACTATAATACTGCTCCTATGTACAAGAATATAACTGCTATAATACTGCTCCTATGTACAAGAATATAACTACTATAATACTGCTCCTATGTACAAGAATATAACTACTATAATACTGCTCCTATGTACAAGAATATAACTACTATAATACTGCCTCCTATGTACAAGAATATAACTACTATAATACTGCTCCTATGTACAAGAATATAACTGCTATAATACTGCTCCAAAGAACAAGAATATAACTACTATAATACTGCCTCCTATGTACAAGAATATAACTACTATAATACTGCTCCTATGTACAAGAATATAACTACTATAATACTGCTCCTATGTACAAGAATATAACTACTATAATACTGCTCCTATGTACAAGAATATAACTACTCTAATACTCCCTCATATGTACAAGAATATAACTACTATAATACTGCTCCTATGTACAAGAATATAACTACTATAATACTGCTCTTATACAAGAATATAACTACTATAATACTGCCTCCTATGTACAAGAATATAACTACTATAATACTGCTCCTATGTACAAGATTATAACTACTATAATACTGCCTCCTATGTACAAGAATACAACTACTATAATACTGCTCCTATGTACAAGAATATAACTACTATAATACTACCTTCTATGTACAAGAATATAACTACTATAATACTGCCTCCTATGTACAAGAATATAACTACTATAATACTGCTCCTATGTGCAAGAATATAACTACTATAATACTGCTCTTATACAAGATTATAACTACTATAATACTGCCTCCTATGTACAAGAATATAACTACTATAATACTGCTCCTATGTACAAGAATATATCTACTATAATACTGCTCCTATGTACAAGATTATAACTACTATAATACTGCTCCTATGTACAAGAATATAACTACTATAATACTGCTCATATGTACAAGAATATAACTGCTATAATACTGCTCCTATGTACAAGAATATAACTACTATAATACTGCTCCTATGTACAAGAATATAACTACTATAATACTGCTCCTATGTACAACAATATAACTACTATAATACTGCTCCTATGTACAAGAATATAACTACTATAATACTGCATCCTATGTACAAGAATATAACTACTATAATACTGCCTCCTATGTACAAGAATATAACTACTATAATACTGCTCCTATGTACAAGAATATAACTACTCTAATACTCCCTCCTATGTACAAGAATATAACTACTATAATACTGCTCTTATACAAGAATATAACTACTATAATACTGCCTCCTATGTACAAGAATATAACTACTATAATACTGCTCCTATGTACAAGATTATAACTACTATAATACTGCCTCCTATGTACAAGAATACAACTACTATAATACTGCTCCTATGTACAAGAATATAACTACTATAATACTACCTTCTATGTACAAGAATATAACTACTATAATACTGCCTCCTATGTACAAGAATATAACTACTATAATACTGCTCCTATGTGCAAGAATATAACTACTATAATACTGCTCCTATGTACAAGAATATAACTACTATAATACTGCTCCTATGTACAAGAATATAACTACTATAATACTGCCTCCTATGTACAAGAATATAACTACTATAATACTGCTCCTATGTGCAAGAATATAACTACTATAATACTGCCTCCTTTGTACAGGAATATAACTACTATAATGATATTTTTATTTAAAAACATGCAACAAAATATTACAATACACTTACAATAAAATCATAGAAAAGAATAATAATATAAATTGACATCACAACACATTATACAATTGCTGACACATGGATGTTCCTCCAGTAGACGTTATTGCGGTTATTTTTCATGTCTTTCTTATATATCGTCTTCAGACTTTCCAGAATATTATATAAGATTTTATCACAGGTCAGGAGCTCTCTGTTGATGACCAGGCAGCACCGCGCACACCACAGATGGTACATGGTCACCACATTCACTACATACACGGAACTTCTGCTGTATTGTCTGAGATCTGGGGGGAAGTCTCCATACAAGAGCTGATTATACGGCTGTCCCACTAGATGTGGTAACTGAAGGGACCGTGACACGGCCTCCCATACCTGGACACTGAACGGACAGTCCAGCAGAAGATGCTCCATGGTCTCCAGTACCTGATGGCATTGCTCTCTAGGGCAGGATCTGTCTGGCACATTTCTACACTTTAGATTGTCCCTGACATACATTTTACCATGAAATGCCAGCCATGACACATCCTTCATGTGAGCGGGGACTCTGGGGTCCTCCAGGATTTTTACAGCCTGTTTTACATCCAGGTTCGGGGCGTTCCTCAGCTGGATATGGGCACTAAACTGAGATATCAGCAGGTTCTTATACATCTCTTTCCTACTGAGCTGCTTTACCTCACCATATAAGATTTTCCATTTAATGATCTTGCTAATTGCTTGTACCGCATACCAAGAAACGTTATTCTTAATGCGCCCCGAGATCCTCTTAATGGGGTCACCTACCGACCACACAGACACAAACTGCTGGATCTGGTTCTTAAACAGATGACTCCACAGCTTCAGCTCCGAACTCTTACAAAATGAGAAATTCCTCATCAGAAACATTAGGTTAAAGAAGAGCTCTGGGCAGGGCATGGACAGGCCGCCCTCCTTCTGGGTGAGATAGACGATGTTCCTCCTGACTATATTCACCCTATTACCCCACAAGAAGTGGAAGAAGATATTGGTCAGTCTGGTAAGTAACTTATCGGGCACTGGGAACACTGCACTGACATAGAGGAATAGCGGGAGCAGGAAGCTTTTCAGCAGGTGGATCTTCTCCTGATAATTCAGCTTCCAGTGCCTCCAGCACTGCACCTTCTGCTCACACACCGCCAGCTTCTCCTCCCAGTTCACCTTCCCATCATCTACAGTTCCAAAATGAACCCCCAAAATCTTTATCTTGTCCTGCACGGTTCTAAAGGGCACTGAGAAGACCCCACGGTCACCCCCCAGCCACAACGCCTCGCTCTTCTCCATATTCACAGCAGAATTCGACACTGGAGAGAAAGCTGCTATCTCCTGTTGTAGGGCCACACAGTCCTCACTAGACGAGACCAGAATCGTCACATCGTCCGCATAAGCACAGAACTTTATGTCCACTCTTTTACTCTGTAGGTGACATTCCAACCCCAAGAGATTTCTATTATCCTGCAACTTTCTTAAAAAAGGATCCAAACTGAAGACATACAATAATGGGCTTAGAGGACAGTACTGCCTTACACCAGACATGATCCTAAAGGGTTCTGCCAAGTGACCATTAATCAGAGGCTGGCTTACCGCCTCCTTATAGAGAACCTGCAGCCATTGTACGAAGCGTGCAGGAAGGCCGTACTCCAACAACACCTGGTCAGGGCCGTCTTTTCGAATGGGCACGCTGGGCAGTTGCCCGGGGGCCCCACTTGCCTGGGGGCCCGCCTGCCCAGTGAACCCACCAGCCAACTTCCCAACCGTCATCCCCCAGTTGAATACTAATGAGCGCTTCCATTATGGAAGCGCTCATTAGAACCGAGAGACCAGGAAGTGGTGAACGCTCTGTACTCACCACTTCCTGGTCCTCGGCTGTCGGCTGTGCAGGGCTGCGCACAGCGTGAGGGCGCTCTGTGACCTCACGCTGTGCGCGCCAGTTCAGAGCACAGAGTCGACTGAGGAGAGGCAGGCGGCGTCCAGGAGCAGGAGAGGTAAGTGATTTTTTATTTTATAAGAAAATGTGGCTGCTGGGGGCATAAGGGGGCTAATGGAGAGGCATATGGGGGCTAATGGAGAGGCATATGGGGGCTAATGGAGAGGCATATGGGGGGCTAATGGAGAGGCATATGGGGGGCTAATGGAGAGAGGCATATGGGGGGCTAATGGAGAGAGGCATATGGGGGGCTAATGGAGAGGCATATGGGGGCTAATGGAGAGGCATATGGGGGCTAATGAGGCATATGGGGGCTAATGGAGAGGCATATGGGGGCTAATGGAGAGGCATATGGGGGCTAATGAGGCATATGGGGGCTAATGGAGAGGCATATGGGGGCTAATGGAGAGGCATATGGGGGCTAATGGAGAGGCATATGGGGGCTAATGGAGAGGCATATGGGGGCTAATGGAGAGGCATATGGGGGCTAATGGAGAGGCATATGGGGGCTAATGGAGAGGCATATGGGGGCTAATGGAGAGGCATATGGGGGCTAATGGAGAGGCATATGGGGGCTAATGAGGCATATGGGGGCTAATGAGGCATATGGGGGCTAATGGAGAGGCATATGGGGGCTAATGGAGAGGCATATGGGGGCTAATGGAGAGGCATATGGGGGCTAATGGAGAGGCATATGGGGGCTAATGGAGAGGCATATGGGGGCTAATGGAGAGGCATATGGGGGCTAATGGAGAGGCATATGGGGGCTAATGGAGAGGCATATGGGGGCTAATGGAGAGGCATATGGGGGCTAATGGAGAGGCATATGGGGGCTAATGGAGAGGCATATGGGGGCTAATGATGAGAGGCATATGGGGGCTAATGATGTGAGGCATATGGGGGCTAATGGAGAGGCATATGGGGGCTAATGGAGAGGCATATGGGGGCTAATGGAGAGGCATATGGGGGCTAATGGAGAGGCATATGGGGGCTAATGGAGAGGCATATGGGGGCTAATGAGGCATATGGGGGCTAATGGAGAGGCATATGGGGGCTAATGGAGAGGCATATGGGGGCTAATGGAGAGGCATATGGGGGCTAATGGAGAGGCATATGGGGGCTAATGAGGCATATGGGGGCTAATGGAGAGGCATATGGGGGCTAATGGAGAGGCATATGGGGGCTAATGGAGAGGCATATGGGGGCTAATGGAGAGGCATATGGGGGCTAATGGAGAGGCATATGGGGGCTAATGGAGAGGCATATGGGGGCTAATGATGAGGCATATGGGGGCTAATGATGAGGCATATGGGGGCTAATGATGAGAGGCATATGTGGGCTAATGATGAGAGGCAGCATATGGGGGCTAATGATGAGGCATATGGGGGCTAATGATGAGAGGCATATGGGGGCTAATGATGAGAGGCATATGGGGGCTAATGATGTGAGGCATATGGGGGCTAATGATGAGGCATATGGGGGCTAATGATGAGGCATATGGGGGCTAATGATGAGAGGCAGCATATGGGGGCTAATGATGAGAGGCAGCATATGGGGGCTAATGATGAGAGGCAGCATATGGGGGCTAATGAGAGGCATAATAACACTGTCATCCACAGATGCCCCCATAACAGTGTGTCTTCCACAGATCCACCATAACAGTGCGCCTGCGCACTGACGAGAGACAGAAAGAAGGGGAAAGAATCCGCGGAAGCGAGCAGAGGACGGCACAGCAGACGATTGAACAGCTTCTTTTGTAAGTAAATAGTTTTATTATAAATGTATCCCTGCATACCGCAATTCTCTCATATTTTGTAATCTTATTTATATATACTTATTTTGTTTTTGCCCCCCCATTTTTGACTGTGGTATCTTTGTGCCCCCCCTATATATTATTCCTATATTAAACACTGATTTTGTTGAAAGTACCAATAAATATCGCCTTATTGATAATTTGCATTTTTATTCTAGTGCGTGATTGTGTAGACAGGGCCCCAGTGCACTGTATTGCCCGGGGGCCTATAATGCTCTTAAGATGGCACTGCACCTGGTACAGGTAGTCATGATGGACTCTGTCAAAGGCCTTGCTCTGGTCTAACCCCACCACATATGCTCCTCCACTGTGCTGCCTGATGTATGTCACCGCTTCCCTTACCAGCAGCAATGAGTCCTCTATAGTCCGGCCTTTCACACCACACGTCTGGTTGGAGATGATCAGGTCATCTGCCACCGTACTCAGCCTGTGATACAAGATCTTGGCCAGGACTTTATAATCGGTGTTCAGTAAAGACAATGGACGCCAGTTTTTTAAGTCTTTTAGATTTCCTTTCTTTGCCAGGAGAACCAGAACAGATTTATACTGTGACTGTAGAAGTTCCCTGGCAGAGAGGCAATCATTATAGACCTGCGCCAGGTCTGGAGCTAATATATCTCTGAACTCCTTATAGAAGTCACTTGTCAGACCGTCCAGGCCCGGGCTCTTCTTGGTTTTTAAGGAGTCATAGAAACATAGAATGTGTCGGCAGATAAAAACCATTTGGCCCATCTAGTCTGCCCAATATACTGAATACTATGGATAGCCCCCGGCCCTATCTTATATGAAGGATGGCCTTATGCCTATCCCATGCATGCTTAAACTCCTTCACTGTATTTGCAGCTACCACTTCTGCAGGAAGGCTATTCCATGCATCCACTACTCTCTCAGTAAAGTAATACTTCCTTATATTACTTTTAAACCTTTGCCCCTCTAATTTAAAACTGTGTCCTCTTGTGGTAGTTTTTCTTCTTTTAAATATGCTCTCCTCCTTTACCGAGTTGATTCCCTTTATGTATTTAAAAGTTTCTATCATATCCCCTCTGTCTCTTCTTTCTTCCAAGCTATACATATTAAGGTCCTTTAACCTTTCCTGGTAAGTTTTATCCTGCAATCCATGTACTAGTTTAGTAGCTCTTCTCTGAACTCTCTCTAGAGTATCTATATCCTTCTGGAGATATGGCCTCCAGTACTGCGCACAATACTCCAAGTGAGGTCTCACCAGTGTTCTGTACAGCGGCATAAGCACTTCACTCTTTCTACTGCTTATACCTCTCCCTATACATCCAAGCATTCTGCTGGCATTTCGTGCTGCTCTATTACATTGTCTTCCCACCTTTAAGTCTTCTGAAATAATTACTCCTAAATCCCTTTCCTCAGATACTGAGGTCAGGACTGTGTCAAATATTCTATATTCTGCCCTTGGGTTTTTACGCCCCAGGTGCATTATCTTGCACTTATCTACATTAAATTTCAGTTTCCAGAGTTCTGACCATTCTTCTAGTTTTCCTAAATCCTTTTCCATTTGGCGTTTCCCTCCAGGAACATCAACCCTGTTACATATCTTTGTGTCATCAGCAAAAAGACAAACCTTACCAGCGAGGCCTTTTGCAATATCACTTATGAAGATATTAAACAAAATCGGTCCCAGTACAGATCCCTGTGGAACCCCACTGGTAACATGACCTTGTTTTGAATGTTCTCCATTGACTACAACCCTCTGTTGTCTGTCACTCAGCCACTGCCTAATCCACTCAACAATATGGGAGTCCATGCTCAATGACTGCAGTTTATTGATAAGTCTTCTATGTGGGACAGTGTCAAAAGCCTTACTAAAATCTAGATATGCGATGTCTACTGCACCTCCACCGTCTATTATTTTATTCACCCAGTCAAAAAAATCTATAAGATTTGTTTGACATGATCTCCCTGAAGTAAACCCATGTTGTTTTTCATATTGCAATCCATGGGATTTTAGATGTTCCACAATCCTATCCTTTAATAGGGTTTCCATTAATTTGCCTACTATTGATGTCAGACTCACTGGTCTATAGTTGCTCGATTCCTCCCTACTACCTTTCTTGTGAATGGGCACGACATTTGCCAATTTCCAATCTTCCGGGACGACTCCGGTTACTAATGATTGGTTAAATAAATCTGTTAACGGTTTTGCCAGCTCACCACTAAGCTCTTTTAATAATTTTGGGTGTATCTCATCAGGCCCCTGTGACTTATTTGTCTTCACCTTAGACAGCAAACTTAGAACATCTTCCTCTGTAAAGATACATGCATCAAACGATTTATTAGTCATTCTTTCTAGTGGAGGTCCTTCTCCTTTTTCTTTTGTAAAAACTGAACAGAAGTATTCATTAAGGCAGTCGGCTAGCCCTTTATTCTCTTCTACATACCTTCCGTCCTTTGTTTTTAATTTAGTTATTCCTTGTTTTAATTTCCTTTTTTCATTTATATATCTGAAGAATGTCTTATCCCCTTTTTTCATAGACTGAGCTAGTTTTTCTTCTGCCTGCGCTTTAGAAGTTCTTATAACTTGCTTGGCCTCTCTCTGCCTAATCTTGTAGATTTCCTTATCTTCATTGCTCTGGGTTTTTTTATAATTACAAAATGCTAGCTTTTTATTTTTAATGATTTGGGCCACTTCTGCTGAGTACCACAGTGGTCTCCTCCTTTTTTTGCTTTTACTGACAAGTCTAATGCAATTTTCTGTTGCCTTCAATAATGCACCTTTTAAGTAGTCCCATTTCTCCTGGACTCCATGTAATCCGTTCCAGTCTGATAAGGACTCATTTATGACTAATTTCATTTTTGAAAAGTCTGTTTTTCTAAAATCTAAAACTTTTGTTTTTGTGTGGTGGGACTCTTTCACAGTTCTTATATTAAACCACACTGACTGGTGATCACTAGATCCCAAGGTTTCGCCTACAATGACATCATATACCGAATCCCCGTTTGTGAATACCAAATCCAAAATGGCCTCCCTCCGGGTTGGCTCCTCAACCACTTGTTGTAGAGATAACCCCAGTAGGGAATTTAGAATATCTGTACTCCTGGTAGAACTTGCTATTTTGGTTTTCCAGTTTATATCTGGAAGATTGAAATCTCCCATAATGATAACTTCTCCTTTTATTGTCATTTTAGCTATTTCTTCAACTAGTAGATCATCTAGTTCTTTAACTTGACCAGGTGGTCTATATATCACACCTACACGAGTTACTGCATGGTTAGCAAACTGCAACGTAACCCAAACTAACTCTATGTTGGCCTCACCAACTTGTATTAGGTTAGATTTAATGCTATCTTTCACATACAGGGCCACTCCTCCTCCTTTCTTGCCTTCTCTGTCTCTTCTGTATAAAGAGTACCCTGGTATGGTTATGTCCCAGTCATTTCTTTCATTAAACCATGTCTCCGTAACAGCCACTAAATCTACATTCTCAGATGCCATTATTGACCCAAGTTCATTGATTTTTTTACCTAAACTGCGAGCATTTGTAAACAGGACTCTGAGCTTATCATTTCTTAACCTCTGTGCTTCTGACCTGTTCTGGCATTGTTTCGGGGGGCAATTGGACTCTTTTATTTTCACTCTTTTGCCCCCCCTTCATGAGTCAATGCTCATCTTCACCTCCTCCTCAGTTATGGGCTCAGCCAAGCCATCTGCTTGTACATGATCTAGTTTAGGGAGTTTGACGCCTTTCAGGTAAGTTCTGATGCTGTCACCACTTATCTGACGGCCATTAAACAGATTTTTGTAATAATCTCCAATAATCTTGTGGAGTTTACTCTGATCTGACTGCTCCACCCCATGCTCATCTAACAGGCTGGTCATAAGCTTCTTATTAACCCTGTTCTTACAGGCAATATAGGGGTCTGGGTTGTGAACCCCCCAATTATCGAACTGCCCCTCTGCTTTGAGAGACTTGAGGCGGTCATACTGCAGCTCTCGCATCTCCTGCTTTATCTGGCTGACGTACGTACCATCTATCTTCTCACCACTATTGATCTTACCATATAACCTGCTCAGCTGTAGCCTCAGTGCAGATTACCTCATATACTCCACATTACTATGCCTCCTCGCAGCACGTATCAGAAACTGCTTGATATCACCCTTCATACACTCCCACCACTCCTCTGTGTCATCACACATACACTGGGTGGTCCTCCGGTCATCATAGAAGGTGGTAAAGGCCTCTCTGAACCCTGGATCTTGCAGCACCGAGCTGTTCACCTTCCAGTAGCCCCTACCACAGACCACGGCCCCGACCAGATCCAGCGTGACACTCACCATACAATGGTCAGAGAACTCTATGGGACTCGTCCTGTAGTCAGAGCTCCTCACTTCACGTTTTATGTACACCCGGTCTATTCTACTGGCGTTACCGGCCTTATGGTAAGTGTAGGCTCTATTGGAGCCACGCAAACCATAAGGATCCACTAAATGAGCCTGCTGGACAATATTGTTAAGGAAGTTCTCATCATATCTCAGTTGCTTATGACTACTGGAACGGTCCACATTACTGGAGACACTATTAAAATCCCCACACATTATAAACACCCTGGATGTAAAACAATATGGCTTCATCTGCTGGAATAATTCCCTCCTCTCCTTTCTAGTCTGAGGAGCATAGATATTAATGACTCTATAGTACACAGTGTCCAGTATAAAGTCCAGCATCAGGCAGCGGCCCGGACAGATCTCCAGGACTCTCTCCACCTCAACTTCTATCTTATTGAAGAGAATCGCCACACCGTCATTTCTCTCCAGCCCGAAGGACCAGAAAGATGCTCCATGTATCCAGTCTCTCTTGGCTGCAAACACCTGAGCATTGCTCTTCAAATAAGTCTCCTGTAAGAAGAAGATGTCAGATCTCTCCTGAGACAGACGTTGGTAGATCGCCTGCCGCCTGTTTTTAGTCTTCACACTATTCACATTTATAGAGCTGATTCTCAGCCTCATCCAGGTCACTTAGTTTTTCTTATTCTTTTTCCTCCTTCCACTACTGTGACCTTTAGAACCCCATCTTTTGGTGGACACTGAAGGGTCAGGTTCATCTTCCAGAGGGTCACCATCAGGGTTATGTGAAGAAACATAGTCCATTTCAACCTTTTCTTCTAACTCTTCTTCCCCTAGCGCACCGTACTGCCCGGAGGTTATGGCCAGCACTGGCGGATCCGGGGTTTTCTTTGCCGTAGTGCTGTTCTTTCTTTTTACAGTCTGGAACCCCTCTTCATCCACAGAGGACCTCCTGAGCTTCCTGAGCCCTGCAGCTGGACCATCAGGCTTTGTAGACGTAGAGGGCAGTTCTTTAGGTGGTTTGAAAGCTAGTTTACTGGTCACTTTACTCTGCAGATGAGAGTTCTCTTCAGTGGCTGGTACTTGTAGTGCTACAGATGGTACTTTAGTTTCCACTGCAGGATTTCTGGTTTTCAAAGCCTTTTCAATAGCTGGTACTTGTGGTTCAGCAGATGTTGGTACTTGTAATGGAGTAGTTTGGCTATCAGTCTCCAACTCTGCCCGTACTTGTAGTGCATCAGGAGGGTCAACACTCTCTACAGCAGGGTCACTAGTACTTTGCATTGCTTCAGCAGGACGATTACCAGTTTCTGGGGCTGTATCTGCTCTTGCAGTGACATCCTCCTGACCTTCCTCCATGGCCTCTGAGAAGATCTCAACACTGCCTTTATTATGATCTGCATGCGGACATTCCCGAAACGTATGACCAGATCCTAAACACAGGTTACAGATGACCGGACCTGTACAGTCGTCCTTTGAATGACCAAACTGTCCAAAAAATGAGCACTTAATACGGGAGCAGTTGATGGCGAGGTGCCTGCCACCACATCTGTGACACAGCCGCGGCTGACCGGGGTAGTAGCATATCCCTCTCTCTGAGCCCAGGTAGAAGGAGTGCGGCAGATGTCTGGTCACACCATTGTTCTGCTCTAGTTGTATCATCACGGTGTATCCGCCATTCCAGATGTCTTCCTCATCATAGATTTTTACGGGATGACTCTTCAACAGACACTGTCTGCTCAGCCAATGCTCCAGATCTGCCAGCGCCACCACCTCAGACTGGAACAAGATGGTGGCCTTCACTACCTGAGGCTTGGACAGCTGGATCACCTGTAGATGCTCCCAGATTGACTGCTCTTTGGTGTCATTGTATATATTCCAGAATAAGTCCAGATCATACTGAAGCTTAAAGCTGATGTCATAGATCCTGCTGGAGGGGATATGGATCAGGGCGTACACCTCAGAGGCCTTAAATTTCATGAAGTCCTTCAGAAGAACTTTCCCTATATACAGTCTGGAGGGGAGGCTATCTTCTGGACCCATATACTTAATCCGTACAGCGTTCCTTCTCTGAGGTGGAGGGTTAGCCGGCCTTGTAACATTGGAGACGAACTTCTGTTTTAAGTTCGGCGTCTAAAGTTCGGCTTCCGGTTAGCGGAGGATCCCGATATGGATTCCGAATTCCGTTGTGGTCCGTGGTAGCGGAATCAATAATGGCCATTATTGATTCCGCTACCACGGACCACAACGGAATTCGGAATCCATATCGGGATCCTCCGCTAACCGGAAGCCGAACTTTAGATGCCGAACTTAAAACAGAAGTTCGCTCATCTCTACTCCTGAATTGTGGACGGTCAGCAGGAGGATCAGTGCTGGGCCTCTCCTCTACAGGCTTACTGACTCCATATTGTCCTGCAGATCCACCTGTGTCTGCTCCAGACTGCAGTGCAGCTGACACTGTGGACGGCTGAGGGTCCTGTATACTGACCTCCATGTCTGCTCCAGTCTGTGTAGTTGTCTCTTCTGAGAGCTGATCGAGCGGGGTCTCAATCACAGCACTGAGCGGGGTCTCATCCACAACACTGAGCCGGGTCTCAATCACAGCACTCAGCGGGGTCTCAATCACAGCACTGAGCGGGGTCTCGTCCACAACACTGAGCGGGGTCTCAATCACAGCACTGAGCGGGGTCTCAATCACAGCACTGAGCGGGGTCTCAATCACAGCACTCAGCGGGGTCTCAATCACAGCACTCAGCGGGGTCTCAATCACAGCACTCAGCGGGGTCTCAATCACAGCACTCAGCGGGGTCTCAACCACAGCACTCAGCGGGGTCTCAATCACAGCACTCAGCAGGGTCTCAATCACAGCACTCAGCGGGGTCTCAATCACAGCACTCAGCGGGGTCTCAATCACAGCACTCAGCGGGGTCTCAATCACAGCACTGAGCGGGGTCTCGTCCACAACACTGAGCGGGGTCTCGTCCACAACACTGAGCCGGGTCTCCCCCACAGCACTGAGCCGGGTCTCCCCCACAGCACCGATCGGGGTCCCGTCCACAATGTCCGTCCATGAAGCAGTCTCCTGCTCACACACAGGATTGCTGTTCTCATTCACTTCACCAGAGTTACAAGCTGAGTCCACTGCAATTAACTCCTTATTGGATGGCTCACTTTGCTCCATAGTATTCCCAGCATTTTCAGAGACTGATTGCTCAGACCCCAAACATAGTGACCCTGAAAGCAGTGACCCTCCAGGCGCTGCACCCACACATCTCTGAGGGTTTCCTTGCTTCACCATATTATGCACATCGCCGTAATTTTTATTTTTTATTTCTATGATTTCTTTTATCTTCACATTCTGGGCTCTGGCCTCCCTCTATTTCTCCATTGCCCAGCTTTCCACTTTAGGTATTGTGTTTTTACCTTTATCTAGTTTATCTTTTAATAAATCAAATTCACGTGTGCAGTCATCCAGACATTCATACTTCATCAGCTTTTTCTTGGGATCAGCTTCTGTCTTTATCTCATCTCTTAACTTAGAAATGCGCCTTTCCAGTTTAAATAAACTTTTCTTTGTCACAGTTGTACTCAATCCAGAAGCACTACAAGTTTCAGTTGACTCACCAGCCACCATTTCCAGATCATCGCTTCCAAGATCTCCATGCTGCAGGCCACACTCCAAGCTCTGGGCTTTCCCAGGATCATCAGCCCAGCTCCCCTCCCCTCCACCTGGGTCTGAAGCCATGCCCCCTCCCTGCAGGGAGCTCAGCAGCACACGTCTATCCTCTCCTATGGACAAGAATATAACTACTATAATACTGCTCCTATGGACAAGAATATAACTACTATAATACTGCTCCTATGTACAAGAATATAACTACTATAATACTGCTCCTATGTATAAGAATATAACTACTATAATACTGCTCCTATGTACAGGAATATAACTACTATAATACTGCTCCTATGTACAAGAATATAACTACTATAATACTGCTCCTATGTACAAGAATATAACTACTATAATACTGCTCCTATGTACAAGAATATAACTACTATAATACTGCTCCTATGTACAAGAATATAACTACTATAATACTGCTCCTATGTACAAGAATATAACTACTATAATACTGCCTCCTATGTACAAGAATATAACTACTATAATACTGCTCCTATGTACAAGAATATAACTACTATAATACTGCTCCTATGTACAAGAATATAACTACTATAATACTGCTCCTATGTACAAGAATATAACTACTATAATACTGCCTCCTATGTACAGGAATATAACTACTATAATACTGCTCCTATGTACAAGAATATAACTACTATAATACTGCTCCTATGTACAAGAATATAACTACTATAATACTGCTCCTATGTACAAGAATATAACTACTATAATACTGCTCCTATGTACAAGAATATAACTACTATAATACTGCTCCTATGTACAAGAATATAACTACTATAATACTGCTCTTATGTACAAGAATATATCTACTATAATACTGCTCCTATGTACAAGAATATAACTACTTTAATACTGCTCCTATGTACAAGAATATAACTACTATAATACTGCTCCTATGTACAGGAATATAACTACTATAATACTGCCTCTTATGTACAAGAATATAACTACTATAATACTGCTCCTGTATACAAGAATATAACTACTATAATACTGCTCCTATGTTCAAGAATATAACTACTATAATACTGCTTCTATGTACAGGAATATAACTACTATAATACTGCCTCTATGTACAAGAATATAACTACTATAATACTGCTCCTATGTACAAGAATATAACTACTATAATACTGCTCCTATGTATAAGAATATAACTACTATAATACTGCTCCTATGTACAAGAATATAACTACTATAATACTGCTCCTATGTATAAGAATATAACTACTATAATACTGCTCCTATGTACAGGAATATAACTACTATAATACTGCCTCTTATGTACAAGAATATAACTACTATAATACTGCTCCTATGTACAAGAATATAACTACTATAATACTGCTCCTATGTACAAGAATATAACTGCTATAATACTGTTCCTATGTACAAGAATATATCTACTATAATACTGCCTCCTATGTACAAGAATATAACTGCTATAATACTGCTCCTATGTACAAGAATATAAATACTATAATACTGCCTCCTATGTACAAGAATATAACTACTATAATACTGCTCCTATGTATAAGATTATAACTACTATAATACTGCTCCTATGTACAAGAATATAACTACTATAATACTGCTCCTATGTTCAAGAATATAACTACTATAATACTGCTTCTATGTACAGGAATATAACTACTATAATACTGCCTCTATGTACAAGAATATAACTACTATAATACTGCTCCTATGTACAAGAATATAACTACTATAATACTGCTCCTATGTATAAGAATATAACTACTATAATACTGCCTCCTATGTACAAGAATATAACTACTATAATACTGCTTCTATGTACAAGAATATAATTACTATAATACTGCTCCTATGTACAAGAATATAACCACTATAATACTGCTCCTATGTACAAGAATATAACTACTATAATACTGCCTCCTATGTACAAGAATATAACTATTATAATACTGCCTCCTATGTACAAGAATATAACTACTATAATACTGCTCCTATGTACAAGAATATAATTACTATAATACTGCTCCTATGTATAAGAATATAACTACTATAATACTGCTTCTATGTACAAGAATATAACTACTATAATACTGCTCCTATGTACAGGAATATAACTACTATAATACTGCTCCTATGTACAAGAATATAACTACTATAATACTGCTCCTATGTACAGGAATATAACTACTATAATACTGCCTCTTATGTACAAGAATATAACTACTATAATACTGCTCCTGTATACAAGAATATAACTACTATAATACTGCTCCTATGTACAAGAATATAACTACTATAATACTGCTCCTATGTAAAAGAATATAACTACTATAATACTGCCTCCTATGTACAAGAATATAACTACTATAATACTGCTCCTATGTACAAGAATATAACTACTATAATACTGCTTCTATGTACAGGAATATAACTACTATAATACTGCTCCTATGTCCAAGAATATAACTACTATAATACTGCTCCTATGTACAAGAATATAACTACTATAATACTGCTCCTATGTACAAGAATATAACTACTATAATACTGCTCCTATGTACAAGAATATAACTACTATAATACTGCTTCTATGTACAAGAATATAACTACTATAATACTGCTCCTATGTCCAAGAATATAACTACTATAATACTGCTCCTATGTACAAGAATATAACTACTATAATACTGCTCCTATGTACAAGAATATAACTACTATAATACTGCTCCTATGTACAAGAATATAACTACTATAATACTGCTCCTATGTACAAGAATATAACTACTATAATACTGCTCCTATGTACAGGAATATAACTACTATAATACTGCTCCTATGTACAAGAATATAACTACTATAATACTGCTCCTATGTACAAGAATATAACTACTATAATACTGCCTCTATGTACAAGAATATAACTACTATAATACTGCTCCTATGTACAAGAATATAACTGCTATAATACTGCTCCTATGTACAAGAATATAACTACTATAATACTGCTCCTATGTACAAGAATATAACTACTATAATACTGCCTCCTATGTACAAGAATATAACTACTATAATACTGCTTCTATGTACAAGAATATATCTACTATAATACTGCTCCTATGTACAGGAATATAACTACTATAATACTGCTCCTATGTACAAGAATATAACTACTATAATACTGCTCCTATGTACAAGAATATAACTACTATAATACTGTTCCTATGTACAAGAATATAACTACTATAATACTGCCTCCTATGTACAAGAATATAACTACTATAATACTGCTCCTATGTACAAGAATATAACTACTATAATACTGCTCCTATGTACAAGAATATAACTACTATAATACTGCCTCCTATGTACAAGAATATAACTACTATAATACTGCTCCTATGTACAAGAATATAACTACTATAATACTGCCTCCTATGTACAAGAATATAACTACTATAATACTGCCTCCTATGTACAGGAATATAACTACTATAATACTGCCTCCTATGTACAAGAATATAACTACTATAATACTGCCTCCTGTGTACAAGAATATAACTACTATAATACTGCTCCTATGTACAAGAATATAACTACTATAATACTGCTCCTATGTACAAGAATGAGTACTAAACCATTTTGGGTGGAAGTAGAAGCAGCTATAAACAAGATATGTAATACCCAGACTACCTTAGATGCAAAACTCCTGTTGCTCTGGTGCCCAAATAGCACGCTCACCCCTTCAAAGTATAATCTACAAACCATGCTTATTGCAGCAGCTCGACTGCTGATCCCCCTACTGTGGAAGAATGAGTCAGCCCCATCGTTCTTGATGTGGACCGAGAAAGTTGATCAAATATATCGGTTTGAAGAGTTGGCCCACTGGGAAAACCACTCTAGAGCAGTTTTTGTCAAAATATGGTCTTCTTGGAAGCTATACCGCAAATTCTAGGCTTAGATTTGTCTTAATTTAAGATTATGATTGACATCTAACTATCCCCCCCCTCCCCTCTTTCCCTCAATCCACCTTCCTTTGTCTTGTTATGTCTCCCTCATCAGTTATTTGTACACGCATTTCACTCTGCTATCTGAGTTGTATATGCAATCATTTTGAATACATTGTGTTTGCTGACTATGCACTTATCCAGCTGCGTCTGGACACGAGATGTATGTCTTTTTACACAACTTTGTACTTTTCTCAAATAAAAAGAAATTTGATAAAGAATGAGTACTATTTTGTTATGTAGCAGGACTGAGTTTCTTTGTCACCATGTGTTGTTTGGAGGATGTTGAGGCAGAATTATTACAATGCAGTGTTGATTCTGTTGAACTATTAAACAGATTATTTTGTATAACGTTTCTACAGACTAATAAGCATAGTTGGTGATGATAGTCAGCGCCTCGGTGTGATTGTGCACTGTGATGCGATGGACACGATTCCTAATTGCTCCTCCGTGATTTTTCTACCATGTCCGACAGTCTTCTTAATCCCCCCTAATTAAATCATCTCTCACAACTTTAAAAAAAACTGTGAAAAGGCCTCAGCTAAACAGGAAAAATTTTTTATTTGCTAATGAAACTAATTAGAGTTCACTGGGGACCAAACAGTAAAAGACAAGTCTTTGTTGGGCGCTCGGCGCCCGTCTGCCACTTTGTGCTGTAAATCAGCATGTATCAAAACCTTAAAGCAGTACAATATCTTCTATAAATGACAGGATATAAAAAGGTGGGAAAATGTGCAGAAACCTTTAATTATCAATGTAGGGAGGGAAGAGGAAAACACAAAAAATAATAAAACATTCTGTGAATATGAATTATATATATATAACGAGCAGAAGGACCCGGCTTCACACGGGTATACAGTATCTCATCTATTTTATTTAATGTTTCTGTGTGTCATTAAAAGATATCGACAGGGGGACGTGGCCTGGACGTCTGCAGAGATGGCGGCGTGATCCCTGAGCTCCGCTGCTCCCGCTCCTAATTTAGTCCAAATTCGCCGATACTGGCGCGTCACATGGGGAAAAAGCTGCACCCAAAGAAGCCAGCTACCCGCCCGTCCTCCGGAGAGAACCAAACATTGGACGCCTACCTCACACGCGGCTCCCAGCTCCCGGCATCCCAGTGGGGCCTCCTCCACAGGCGCCATTGCAGTGGCGGCGGCCCCTGCTTTCTCCAGCTTGGCAGGTGAGAGCAGCAGTGAGACCTCTGGGGAGCCCTTTCTCTCCCCCCTAGCGAAAGAATTTGTGCCCTTTCAGCCTACCGCTACCCCTGGCCTGGGCTTGGAACCTCCTGGGCATTGACAGAGCTCCCAGTGTAGTGTACGGGGACGGTAATGCCCGTCACTACAAAAGGGTCACCTTGTGTGCTGTCGTGTCCCCTTGTTTATGGGGAGGTTGGTTATAAAATGTAATTGAATGTAATGCTATGTATTTCCCTGTTACTGTGAAACTTGCATGTACAGGCCTGCTAGGGGTGTCATTCCAGCTTCTGGTCATTAGAGGGAGCTAGGGAGCCCTAGTTTATATAAGGCCCAGTCAGGGAAGGAAAAGTCAGTCTAGTCTAGAGTCTTAAGTGGGAGTCTACAGCTGCAGCCTGTAGTCTGAAGTTGGAGCTTAGACTATGTCAGAGACAAGTCCAGGCCTGAAGCCTGCGGACCAGGAGAGGGTATTGCAGTCCCTGTAACCGGGTTCCAGATCCAAGGAGAAGGTTCCCCTCCTGAATTTATATATGCAGAAGCAGGAAGACCACTGTTAAAGAGTCCAGAGTGCAGTTCAGAAGTTTCTGGAGCCTGAGGAAGCTGAGAGGGGCAGAGGCAAGCAAAGGAAAGCAAGAGGTACTTAAGACCACAGAGGAGGTACTTTATAAGGATAAAACCAAGGATATACGCCAGAGCTAGGGCATTGGACCTTGGAGAAGAGTTTCTATGATCCAGGATCAGTCAGGAATAGAGTGCAAGCTGTCTGTACTGCAAGTCCTGAGTTAAACACTCTGAAGTCACCTTGCTGTAACTGTATTGCCTGCATCAACCGTATTGCAAAATCGACTGTATGCAAAGGAACTGCGTTTCCGTTAATGTCCCTATATCTATGATAACTACTAAAGTTGGAGTTCTGCTTTAACCTCACGTGTTCCTCAGTTATTCCTGCTATCAGCAAACGGCGTGCCACCGTTTAATTGGCACTGGCGTCACGAACATTTCCTATCATCCCCTACCCTTGCAGAGAGTCAGCCGTCTCAGGTTAGTGTCCATTGCACTACAATACCCAGGGACATTTATAACACAACTTGAGTACGCTGCACCTTTCTCTTTTGGCGTCACGAACAGGATACGCACGCTTTCTAGTGCAAGAAGCGTGAACTTTGTGCCTTATACTGTTGCCCTGTGACCAAAGTGACAATTTGCCTGTTTTATTAAAGTGGACTTTGTGGACTGAAAAACATACCCAAAGTGTACCTAAAACCTCCAAAAAGCGCTGTGCAGTGTTGCGCTATCAAGTGGAAGAAAATCGCCCCATTGGAGTGTGGTTTTGTGGACTTTTCATCATCCTGCTTGCTGTCAGTGAATAGACAGCGTTTCTACCCAAAGATGGCCGCTGAGGCTACTGAAATAGCTGCTGCGTCATCTTCATCCCGAAAAGGCGGGAAAAATTGGCGCCTTTCTGAGGAAATAGCGGGAAGGAGTTCAAGGTCAGGCGCCACTGCTTATCTGGACATTTGCATGTCGGCCAGCATGGACTCCGCCTTCCATATCCTGGAATACCTGGGGGGCGGCCTCCCAGTGCAATGGGAGGAGCTGGCTGATTTAATTGACGCGACCCTATCGCTCTCCAGAGAAGGATCGAGCATGTTGGAGAGTGAACAGAGCTTTGCTGCAACGTCCGCGCCTGAAATACCAGAGATGACTGATATTGGTGTAGAGCCAGAGGAGGCCCGCCACGGGAGAAAGAACCAGAGCCCTGCTACGGCTCCTGGAGAGACTTCTTTCAGCCCTCTTTCAAGTGGTCATCACTTATGGCAGAGATCCGGGAGGCCGCTATAAAGCGGAATACAAAGACTAAAATCTATTATGAGGAATTGACCAAGACCATCCATGAACGACACACCAGCACCCAACCCCGCCTGGAAAGGAGAAAGGGGTTGGTGGTGTCCTTTGACAAAGCCCGTGGCTACGGGTTCATCCAAGACTACCTAACTGGCAGAGACTTAGATGTTAACAGAAGATCTGTCAAAAGAGACTACCTCCCTTCACATCTACATAACCTCCGCGAGGGAGAGGAAGTGGAGTTCACCCCTGCCGAGAGCCTGAGAGGCCCTTATGCAACTGCCGTGACCCGTCCCAAGCGAGGACCTGAGGACTGGGAAACAGAAGAAGAAGAAGACTACTCTGGCTGCGAGCGGGAACCGGAACGCTCTCCAGAGCCGGCCCATCACGCCTTCCAGGAGCGGAGCTCCTTCATTGGGCCTAACGTCTTCTGGCAGCCAACCGTGTTGGAAAAATGGATGAGCCCCTATCCTTCCCCCGAGCTGCCCCGTCGGGAGAAGACCATACAAGATATGGAAAACTTAAAAGGACTTCGCAATACCTTTGAGAACCTCCGGAGGGGTCGGAGACCCGATGCACCACCAGAACCTGCAGAGGCCGAGTCCGCGCCATCGTTGACTGTACCTGCGCCGGCGGCGCCAGCAGATGACAGCGACTCTGACACAGAGAGCATCGGTGAGCAGATTGTCCGGCTGGAGGTGAAGTTGCGAGAGCTGCGCAAGATCGCGACCGCCAGGATCCAGACGCCGCCAAAGAAGGACGAGGTAAGGGTGCCTGTCACCACCCGTAAACCACCGTCTGCTAATGTTGCTCCGTCAAGGCCCCAAGGAAGACCCGTTATTCCTTTGAGTGGCTGCACCGAGCCCACCGGACCGCTTGCGGCGGCGGTACCAACTGCCTTACATCCCACAATTATCATGCCGGGACCGGTACGGTCCACCCAAGGGTTTACCCCTAGGCCCATGGGGCCAATACCTATTAGGGGCCCCTTTACCTTGCAGCTGCCCCCTAACACCGTTATGTGGGCCCATCCTCCTGTAGAGGACTACTACAGGCCGCATTTGCCAGCAGGGCCAAGTGATTATGACATGCCACTGTGAATCAGCCTGCTAGGCCTTTGATTTATTTCACCAAAGAATGATGTTATTAACCCTTCCAGGACAGGAGTCCTATGTTTTCCCTGGTCCTTTGTTGCTGCTGCCAGTTCATCCACGGCTCAGTGGTAGGTGTTAACCACTGAAATTACAAGGTCAACAAAGCCAAGTTTGTTTCCAGGATCTCCTGCCTGCTTTTGCTACCCCACGCCAAGTTGTGCCTGTTCCTTAGTTGCACCTTTTACCCTTTACCCCCTTTTCAGGTTGATCAGGGGTATTACAGCACTTGTTTTATATTGTGCAACTTGATACTAAGGAACCGTGCCCGGAGACAGACTCAAAAGAACCTGAGCCTCTGAGATTTCTGCTCTTTTAAAAGGAAATGTGCCCAGAGATGGACTCCACCGCATGAGAGCCTCTGTGATTTAATAGGAAAATAACCTGGGTACGGACTCATGTTTGTTCTTTGAGCCTCCAAGAACTTTTATACTGTTTTATCTATTTTACTGTTCTATTATGGACTTATTCATTGTCATGGACTATCCTGGTTATAATATTATGCTGTGCCAGGTCAGCGCCCCAGTTCCATTCCTTATCCTGAGAGAAGAGAACGACGCCCCTTGTCACTACCCTGCACCTTTATCAATTGGACCTGATATGAATGTAAATGCAGATGAATTACATATATGTATGCCTGCATGTGTCTTTTCTGTTTCAGGTAAAGATTCCAGTTGGGAGACCCATGATGGAGTACGAGGTCGTACTCAGCTTAAAGCAGTGGGGTATGTAGTGTACGGGGACGGTAATGCCCGTCACTACAAAAGGGTCACCTTGTGTGCTGTCGTGTCCCCTTGTTTATGGGGAGGTTGGTTATAAAATGTAATTGAATGTAATGCTATGTATTTCCCTGTTACTGTGAAACTTGCATGTACAGGCCTGCTAGGGGTGTCATTCCAGCTTCTGGTCATTAGAGGGAGCTAGGGAGCCCTAGTTTATATAAGGCCCAGTCAGGGAAGGAAAAGTCAGTCTAGTCTAGAGTCTTAAGTGCCTGTCTAAAGCTGCAGCCTGTAGTCTGAAGCTGGAGCTTAGACTATGTCAGAGACAAGTCCAGGCCTGAAGCCTGCGGACCAGGAGAGGGTATTGCAGTCCCTGTAACCGGGTTCCAGATCCAAGGAGAAGGTTCCCCTCCTGAATTTATATATGCAGAAGCAGGAAGACCACTGTTAAAGAGTCCAGAGTGCAGTTCAGAAGTTTCTGGAGCCTGAGGAAGCTGAGAGGGGCAGAGGCAAGCAAAGGAAAGCAAGAGGTACTTAAGACCACAGAGGAGGTACTTTATAAGGATAAAACCAAGGATATACGTCAGAGCTAGGGCATTGGACCTTGGAGAAGAGTTTCTATGATCCAGGATCAGTCAGGAATAGAGTGCAAGCTGTCTGTACTGCAAGTCCTGAGTTAAACACTCTGAAGTCACCTTGCTGTAACTGTATTGCCTGCATCAACCGTATTGCAAAATCGACTGTATGCAAAGGAACTGCGTTTCCGTTAATGTCCCTATATCTATGATAACTACTAAAGTTGGAGTTCTGCTTTAACCTCACGTGTTCCTCAGTTATTCCTGCTATCAGCAAACGGCGTGCCACCGTTTAATTGGCACTGGCGTCACGAACATTTCCTATCATCCCCTACCCTTGCAGAGAGTCAGCCGTCTCAGGTTAGTGTCCATTGCACTACAATACCCAGGGACATTTATAACACAACTTGAGTACGCTGCACCAGCCTGACACCTCCATTATGCCACCCAAAGCAGCCCCCAAACAGGCCAGACAGCCTGCAGCTACACCATCACGCCGCCGTGAGTGGGGGGATCCCCCTGATGTTGAAGTGGACACTGTATCTGCCCATATGCACCCCCCTAGGGATATAAATGTTTGGGACCATCGTCCAGCTTCTGGGGATGAGGGAGAAGATGGCCCCCTCTATGCCTCCCAACCTACAATATCACTGTAGCAGACCTTACAGCAATTGCCCACAAAAGCTGATTTTAAAGCAATGGTGGCTGAGGTACGGAATGCATGTAAAGCAGAAATTTCTTCTCTACGTTTGGACTTACAGCAAATGTCCGCCCGCGTGGATCAAATTGAGACGGAACATGATGACACCAGACGGTATGTGTCTCAGCTAAAGTCTATTATAGCCACTCAGTCTCAAGCTATTAAAGAGAATACTAAACATCTGGAGGACCTTGATAACGGGGGCGCCGTAACAATATACAGATCAGGGGTCTGCCGGAGTCAGATTCTGACGAGGACCTGGACACCATATTGAACAAACTGTTTAATTTAATTCTGGACCCCCAAACACCGCTGGTCATTAAACTCGACTGGGCTCATAGGGCACTTCGGCCGAAAAGCACTACTTGACAACCACGAGATGTGATTTGCTTCCTACATAACTTCCGCTTGAAGGAATCTATTATGGCTAAAGCTCGTGCTCTACGTACAATATATTTTAAAGGCTCCAGTGTTCATCTATACCAGGACTTTACAGAAAATAAGAGCCCTTCAACCTCTTTTAGCCTGTCTGAAAGATCTTTAAATCCCATACAGCTGGGGCTTCCCCTTTGCTTTAATCACCACAAGGAATTGCAAGTCTTCAGTTCTACGCACCCACGCGGACCTGCCTCGTTTCTGCTCCTCTCTGGACCTCAACACTCCGTCCCTTGATGACTGGGAGGCCCCTGACCCTCCCCCAGCTCCTGCTCCATTGTGGCACACAGTCCAGCGGAAAAGAAATCGATCCCCTCCTCAGGCTGGAGCAACTGGATCTCCCCCCTGTGATGCGCCCCCTTGAGTGCTTTCTTGAGGGATTGACCCCCTCCGAGGCCTTCTGTTGATTTTCCTGTTACTGAGCAGCAGCTCTTATGTTTCGTGCGATTGTTTTTATTGCATTGGTTCTTGATTTGTCTTCTTTCAGGCGATCCCTGAGTTATTTTTCTTGCCTCGCCTGTCATGGCGTCCAGTCAGGTCCCTACCGACGGGACTCTATTCTTTACCCTCTCTCTTTCCCTCACTCTGGATTTTGAGGAGGGACAGATGTGGGTTTTTTTCTTCACTTTTGCTCACATTATTTTGAGTCTTGACTGGGTGATCACACCCATTGTTCAGAATTCTATTCCATGCTCTTTGTTGTATATGTTGTCTTTTGTCTCCCCCTATTTCCCTTTGTGTATCTCCTCTAGGTTCCTTAGTGCTACAATATCAAGACGAGTTTTAGTATCTAGGGAGGTGGGCCTCCTGAAGGATCTCTCTCTGGTCATTGGCAAGTATTATTATTCCACATTCACACATGATTAAGTGTATTTCTCTGAACGTTAAAGGTCTTAATTTAAATGCAAAGAGGAGACTGACTCTCACTGAATGTAAATCTCAAAGCAGATGTAGTTTTTCTACAAGAAACCCATTTTGATAGGGAAGGTTCCTTTAGTTTTGCAGCCCGAACCTATCCACAAGTGTACTCAGCCAGTGCAGGCAAAAAGACTGCTGGGGTTGCTATTCTTCTATCTGCTACCTGCCCTATCCAAGTTGAATCTTGCCGGGTTGATGAACACGGTAGATATATAATACTCCAGTCCCCCCCTCTGCGGTAACCTACTTATTTTATGTAATATTTATGCCCCAAATTCGGGTCAGATCCCCTTCTTGAAAAAGGTTTTTCTGGAGCTAGACAAATATCTACCAGCGGCACTTGTTGTCGGTGGTGATTTTAATACTGCGTTCTCGGAACACTGGGACAGACTGACCCCCGGGAACATACCGCCGTCTGGAGCCCAGCGGAGGTTGTCACTCCTCTTCAGACGGCTTATTAGACAATGTGCACTGTATGACTTGTGGAGGGTTAATTACCCTTCGTCTAGGACATATTAGTTTTATTCCCACCCACATCGCACTCATACCCGTATAGATTACTTCTTTGGGAATACGCCCGCCCTCAGAATGTTGACAGATGCTGAGATGGGCAATATCACGTGGTCGGACCACGCGCCAATCTCTGTTACATTTAACCCAGGGGGCAACCGTCCTCGGGTGTGTCACTGGCGGCTTAATGAATCTCTGCTAACTAAGCTGCCGACTAGACAGGAGTTGGGAGATTCCTTAAAGGAGTATTTCTCTCTCAACCAACCCTCAGCTCCATCTGTAGCCGTACTATGGGAGGCGCATAAAGCCGTTTTCAGAGGCACGTGTATTGGCGTGAGCACTAGATTGAAGAGAGACTATAACTTGCATTTTAATAACACCCTTGCCCAGTTAAAACAGTTCGAAACCCGTTTGGGGTCCCATCACTCCTGTCACTTATTATGGCGTATAGTGCTCCTTCGAGCTCGGTTGCGTGAAATGGCATTAGAAAAAAACTGTAAACTCTTATTGTATTCGCGACAACATTTTTAAATGTGGGGGAATAAATCCCACACCATTCTGGCCCGCCAACTACGGGAATTGACCTCGATTACCACCCCAATGGCCTTGAGAACGAGTAGCGGAGATTTGGTATACGACCCCAAAGCGATACTGGATCAATTTCAGAAATACTATGCTTCTTTATACTCTCTTCCACAACAGACCCCCTCCGACCTGGTGGACTGCCAAAAACTCTTTGATTTGTTTTTGGCTCGGGGCAGCCTACCTACAGTAGGTGAACCCGATTTTGTGTCAATCTCGCTGTATTTCTCGGCGAGATTGAGCACATACGAGCCCCATCGCGGGAGCCAGCGCCGAGCTGGCTTGCCGCGATGGAGACAGAGCCGTCATAGAAGCGACGGGAGATCCGACTTGGATTCCCGCCAATTCTACACGTGTGCGGCGTTTGTTATGAATCCTGAGGGGGAAGTCCCCGCCGGATTTTAAATAAAAATCCGGCCTGGGTCCCGCCCTCAGGAGCATACCGGGCCCTTAGGTCTGTTATGGGTTGTAAGGAGAGCCCCCCCTACGCCGAAAAAAACGGCGTAGGGGGTCCCCCTACAATCCATACCAGACCCGTATCCAAAGCACGCTACCCGGCCAGCCAGGAAGGGAGTGGGGACGAGCGAGCGCCCCCCCCCCCTCCTGAGCCGTACCAGGCTGCATGCCCTCAACATGGGGGGTTGGGTGCTCTGGGGCAGGGGGCGCACTGCGGCCCCCCCACCTCAGAGCACCCTGTCCCCATGTTGATGAGGACAGGGCCCCTTCCCGACAACCCTGGCCGTTGGTTGTCGGGGTATGCGGGCGGGAGGCTTAACGGAATCTGGGAGCCCCCTTTAATAAGGGGGCCCCCAGATACCGGCCCCCCACCCTAAGTGAATGAGTATGGGGTACATCGTACCCCTACCCATTCACCTGCAAGAAAAGTGGTAAAAACACAAATAAACCACACAGTGTATTAAAATATTTTATTTTTCTGCTCCGGAGGCCGCCCCCTGTCTTCTTTATTAGCTCTTTTACCAGGGGGGGGCTCTTCTTCTTCCGATATCCCGACGGGTCTTCTCCGCTATCCGGGGGGTCTTCTCAACTCTCCGGGGTTCTCCTTCTGTCTTCTCCGCTTCCAAGTCGGATCTCCCGTCGCTTCTATGACGCGCTTGCTGGGATGTGCTGTCACTATCCCAGTGAGTGCGAGATCTCGGCACCACGTCGCCGAGTATCAGCGCGACGCTGTCGTGCTGAAAACACAATGTCAGAAACACCTACTGTAAGCTGCCACCGGAGGCAGGGTCTGCGCTTAACGCTCAGATCTCGACCGAAGAAATACAGGGGTAATCTCCCAATTACCTAATGGTAAGTCACCTGGGCCGGATGGGTTACCCTACTCTTATTACAAGACATTCTCATCTATCCTAGTACCCCATTTATGTGCCCTTTTTAACTCATTCTTGCAAGGCGCGGCTGTCCCAAAGACTATGCTTCATTCCCATATTACTTTCATTTCGAAACCGGGAAAAGACCCCTTAGATTGCACTAATTACCGCCCTATTGCTCTTCTAAATTCCGATCTAAAAATATTCACCAAACTATTAGCAGACCGGTTGTCATACTGGCTCCCGCAACTAGTACACTCTGACCAGGTCGGCTTTGTGAGGGGTCGTCAGGGTGGGGATAACACGAGGAGGCTTATCAACCTGATAGATGTTGCCAATAGGCAACACCAGTGGGCATTACTATTGAGCCTGGACGCTGAAAAAGTGTTTGATCGCTTAAGTTGGCCCTTCATGTTTTCCACCCTGCAGGCTTTTGGATTCTCCGGTCCTTTTCTCTCAGCCCTCCGGTCACTATATAGTCGCCCTACGGCGACAATTAAATTACCATATGCTAACTCAGCCCCTTTCTTGATTAAAAACTGCACCAAACAGGGGTGTCTGCTTTCCCCTCTCTTGTTTGTGCTTTGGATTGAACCTTTGGCTGCAGCCATTAGGTCCCACCCAGACATCCATGGGATCACGGTCAATCGAGTTGAGTATAAAATATCGTTATTCGCGGATGATGTTCTTCTTACTCTATCTGACCTACATATTACTTTACCTAATTTATTTGGTCTTAACCCCGTTTCGAACTAACTACCGTTTTAGATGGCAAGATACAACCTTGCGCTATTTGGGAGTAAACTTGACGGCATCGTACTGGTCTATATATTCCCAGAACTTTCCCGCCTTACTTCAGGATCTTAAGCGTCAGATGACTAAATGGATGTCTCTTCCCATACCTATGTTTGGCCGCATAGCGGCAGTTAAAATCTCAATTTTGCCGAAATTACTCTATTTATTTGAGACTCTCCCGGTACATGTAACCAAGAACGGAACTGCGGGCATTGCAGGCCGGTATATTTAAATTTATATGGAATGGGAAGAGACATAGGATAGCTAGTAGCACCCTCATGGCCCTGAAGACTCAGGGCGGGCTGGCAGTCCCAGATATTGCCAAATATTATTGGGCCACCCACCTTAGACGGCTTTCGGCCTGGTCTAGACTATATGCTTATTCCAGGTGGATGGAAATTGAAAAATTAGGGATCGCCCCAATACATCCTAACTCTCTGTTGTGGTCCCCAGTCCCCCAATCTCAACTACCAGAATTATTAGGGCCAATGCTACACACATATAAAATATGGCAATATTGTAAACATCGTTTCTCTCTAGTTTCCGAGAGGTTCTCCATGATGTCCTTCTTATTTACCCCCCCCCCCCCTCTTTAGTGCTGGGTCACAAGTTTCTTTTTTTTAAACTGTGGTTTTCTAAGAAACTGTTTAGATTTGCAGATTTGGTCGATTACAGAACATTACATTACTTCCATTCGGCGAACTTAGGAGCTCTAGGTCGCTTCCGGAGGCATCTAGGTACCATTACCCACAAATTCAACATCTGTTTACCACTCTGTTTCACTCGAATCAAGTATCTACCCCCACGTCCTTTGAGAAGACGTGCAAGCTTTCGGAATCGACCAGAGGTCTTATATCTGAAATATATGTACTCCTCTCGTCCCCAGCCTCTCCTACATCCATCCGGCCCCATATATGTCTAAATGGGAATGGCTCCTACACCGCCCTATTCCCCTGGAAGAGTGGAAAATGATTTGGCGGAGGGCTGCGATGACATTAACTTGTGTTACTCACAGGGAGAACACTTACAAAATAATGATGTTCTAGTACCACACTCCAATATTATTACATAAATTTAATCCTAATATTTCGGATCGATGTTGGAGATGTGGCACAGAGGAAGGTTCACATATCCATATTTTTTGGGACTGCCGAATTATTACTCCTTTCTGGACCATGGTGCAGGAAGTTCTCTACAGTCGGTTTGAGGTTAGGTTCCCCTTGGACCCCTTCACATATCTGCTAAATATCCCGCATGTACCTGTAAAGAAACACTCATTGAAGTTAATGCTATATATTATGACTGCGGCCAGGCGTTTACTGGCTAGATTTTGGAAACGGACAGACTGCCCGTCACGGGCTGAACTCATCACTAGCATACTGGAAGTCAGACGCCTCGAACATTTGTCGGCCACTTTGCTTGCCTCGTTGGATAAATTGGATCGAGTTTGGAAGCAATGGGACCTGGTGTTCGATGCTCCAGAATGACTAGGCCTTTACCTTTTTTCCCCCATCCTAACCCTACTGTGTCGTGTCTTGTTACTCCCCTTTGTGTGTCTATTCTCTCTTTTCCAGTAATTTTTTCACACCTTCATACAGGTTATAGGATAATAGACACTGTCATTATAGTAATCTGTTGACTCCTACCATTGTACTACTTTTCTATGATTATTGTATCTGTATTTTTTGGTACATGCTTTGAACCTGTTTGTTTGCATAACTGTGTAATACATGTTATCTTTTGCTCAATGCTCTTCGTTATATCTCTGTATCACGAATATTGTATACCAGAGGTACTGTTTTCATACATGTTTATTCTTGAAAAAAATTCAATAAATAGACAATCGAGAAAAAAAAAAAAAAGATATCGACAGCATCCCCCATAACAGTGACCTCCACAGCACTCCGCTCCTTTAACAGTGACCTCTAGTAGCACTCCACCCCTTTAACAGTGAACCACACAGTTCCCCACCCCACAGTGCCTCGCCACTTTAAAATGGGACCTCCACAGCAGCCCATTCTCTTAACTTTGACCTTCACAGCAGCCTGCCCCTTTAACAGTGAGTTTCAAAGCACCCTACTCCCTTGACAATAATCTCCTCAGGGGCCCGCTCCCTTAACAGTGACCTCACAGTACCCTGCTGCCTTCACAGTGAGCTCCACAGCAGTTCCCCTTTTAATAGTGGCCCCTGCCCCCTTAACAGTGACCTCCACAGTGTCTGCCCCTTTAACAGTGACCTCCACAGTGTTCGCAACTTTAACAGTGACCTCCACAGCCCCTGCCCCTTTAACAGTAACATCCACAGTGCCCGCCTCTTTATCAGTGACCTCGACAGTTCCAACCCCTTTAACAGTGACCTCCACAGTGCCCGCCTCTTTAACAGTGACCTCCACAGTGCCCGCCCCTTTAACAGTGACCACTACTGTGCCCGCCCCTTTTAAAAATGACCTCCACTGTACCTGCCTCTTTAACAGTGACCCCCACAGCCCCTGCCCCTTTAACAGTGACCTCAACAGTGCCCGCCTCTTTAACAGTGACCTCTACAGTGACCGCCCCTTTAAAAGTGACCTTCACAGTGCCCACCCCTTTAACAGTGACCGTCACAGCACCTGCCACTACAACAGTGATTTCCACAGTGCCTGCCTCTTTAACAGTGACCTCCACAGCACCCACCCCTTTAACAGTGACCTCCACAGTGCCCGCCCTTTTAACAGTGACCTTTACAGCGTCCTGCCCCTTTAACAGTGACCTCCACAGTGCCGGCATCTTTGGTCGCGCAAAATAAACAGACAGACAGACAGAAAATCATTTTTATATATATAAGAGAAAGAGATAAGATATATATATATATATCTTATGTAATTTATATCTAATATATAAAGCTGAGTGTATGTGTGTGTGTATATGTGTTGTGGAAATCACTGTTAAGGAGATGGGGTACTGTGGAGGTCACTAATAAAGGGGTGCCCCCTGTGGAGGTCACTGTTAAAGGGGCACGCGTTATGGAGGTCACTATTAAAGGGGCAGCTGCTGTGGAGATCACTGTTGAGGGAGCAGGTTTCTGTGAAAATCACTGTTAAGGAGACGGGGTACTGTGGAGGTCACTAATAAAGGGGTGGGTGCTGTGGCGGTCACTGTTAAGGGGGCATGGGACTGTAGAGGTCACTAATAAAGGGGTGGCTGCTGTGGAGGTCACTGTTAAAGGGGAGGGCACTGTGGAGGTCACTATTAAAGGGGCAGCGGCGTACTGTGAGGTCACTGTTAAGGCAGTGGGGTACTGTAAGGTCACTTAAGGGAGCGGGGTACAGTGGAGCTCACTGATGTGGGAGCGGGGTCCTGTGGCAGTCATTGTTAAAGGGGCAGTCAATGTGGAGGTCTCTGTTATGGGGACTGTAACCTATGGCTAGTGTTAAGGGGTGGGTACTGTAGAGGTCACTGTTAAGGGGGAGGGCCCCTGTGGAGGTCACTTTTAAAGGGGGTGGGCTGCTGTGGAACTCACAGTTAAATGGGCAGGCTGCTGTGAAGGTCAAAGTTACGGGGGTGGGCTGCTGTGGAGATCCCATTTTAAGGAAGCGGGGCACTGTTAGGGGTCAGTGTTAAGGGTTGGGGGGCTGTGGAGGTCACTGTTAAGGGGGCGGGGTGCTGTAGATGTCACTGTTATGGGGGATATTGTCAATATCTTTTAATGACACACACAAACACATTAAATGAAATAGATGATTGTCGTCAAATGCTAAGAGAAAAGCCGTATAAGGGGGCGGGTTATTATAGAAATCACTGTTAACGAGACGGGGTACTGTGGAGGTCACAAATAAAGGGTGGGCCGCTGTGTAGGTCACTGTTAAAGGGGCGGGCGCTTTGGAGGTTACTGTTAAGGGCATTGGCACTGTGGAGGTCACTGTTAAAGAGGCAGCTGCTGTGGAGGTCACTGTTAAGGGAGCAGGTTATTGTGGAAATAACTCTTAAGGCGACGGGGTACTGTGGAGGTCACTAATAAAGGGACGGGCACTGTGGAGGTCACTGTTAAAGGGGCGGGCGCTTTGGAGGTTACTGTTAAGGGGCTTGGCACTGTGGAGGTCACTGTTAAAGAGGCAGCTGCTGTGGAGGTCACTGTTAAGGGAGCAGGTTATTGTGGAAATCACTCTTAAGGAGACGGGGTACTGTGGAGGTCACTAATAAAGGGACAGGCACTGTGGAGGTCACTGTTAAAGGGGCGTTCGCTGTGGATGTTACTGTTAAGGTGGCAGGAGACTGTGGAGGCCACTGTTAAAGGGGCAGCTGCTGTGGAGGTCACTGTTAAAGGGGCGTTCGCTGTGGATGTTACTGTTAAGGTGGCAGGAGACTGTGGAGGCCACTTTTAAAGAAGCAGCTGCTGTGGAGGTCACTGTTAAGGCAGCAGGGTACTGTGAGGTCACTGTTAAGGCAGCAGGGTATTGTGAGGTCACTGTTAAGGCAGCAGGGTATTGTGAGGTCACTGTTAAGGCAGCGGGGTACTGTAAGGTCACTGTTAAGGCAGCGGGGTACTGTAAGGTCACTGTTAAGGGAGAGGGGTACTTCGGCAATATCTGTTAAAAAGGTGGGTGCTGTGGAGGTCTCTGTTAAGGGGAAGGAAAGGTTGGAGGTCACAGTTAAGGGGACGGTCCGCTATGGAGATCAGTGTTAAGGGGTGGGGTGCTGTAGAGGTCACTGTTAAAGCGGTGGGCCCCTGTGGAGGTCACAGTCAAGGGGGCGGGGTGCTGTTGAACTCGCTGTGAAGGTCAAAGTTAAGGGGGTGGTCTGCTGTGGAGGTCCCATTTTACAGATGGAGGGAACTTTGGTTGGTGTCATTGTTAAGGGGGGGGCTGTGGAGTTCACTGTTAATTTTAAGGGGTTGGGGTGCTGTAGAGGTCACTGTTATGGGGGATACTGTCGATATCTTTTAACGACACACAGAAACATTAAATAAAATAGATGAACTATGTCCGTGTGATGCCGGGTCCTTCTGCTAGTCTCCTATACATACAGTTGCAAGAAAAAGTATGTGAACCCTTTGGAATGATATAAATTTCTGCACAAATTGGTCATAAAATGTGATCTGATCTTCATCTAAGTCACAACAATAGACAATCACAGTCGGCTTAAACTAATAACACACAAAGAATTACATGTCACCATGTTTTTATTGAACACACCATGTAAACATTCACAGTGCAGGTGGAAAAAGTATGTGAACCCTTGGATTTAATAACTGGTTGAACCTCCTTTGGCAGCAATAACTTCAACCTAACGTTTCCTGTAGTTGCAGATCAGACGTGCACAACGGTCAGGAGTAATTCTTGACCATTCCTCTTTACAGAACTGTTTCAGTTCAGCAATATTCTTGGGATGTCTGGTGTAAATCGCTTTCTTGAGGTCATTGTCATAGCTGTGACAGGTTATAGAAGGTCTGAAAGATTATCTGCACATTAGTGATCTGACAGCCTCTTTTGGTTTTGGTTTCACTTTGTCTGTGTGTTGCTGATATGTCCACACCTCCTGTTCAGGTGTGGATCATGTGACCTTTACCTCTCCCTATTTAGTCTGACTTTACCCATCACTCCATGCTTGGGATAGCTTCATTTGGTTTTGGAAGAGCTGGAGTGTGGTTCTTGTTGAAGTCCTATTCATCCATCATCCATTATCCACAGAAGTTAAGTGTTTTGCTTGTTCTGTTTTTGTATCCCCCCTACCTCTTTGTTGTTTACTAGGCCTCAGCGAGACGCTGGTTCCTTCACCAAGGAAGGATCGAGGTTGTCTCTGCCCTGTCATTACCTTTAGGGCATCCGAGGGCCACCAGGGTTTTCTAGGTTCCTGTGTATGGGCATCTCTATCAACGAGAGGTGCCCATACGGATAGGAGTTAGGGCCTGGAGCAGGGTTTTATAGGTGGTGACCCTTTTCCTTCCCTAGCGGTGAGGCCTAGTGTCTTTTCCCTTCCTTCTTGTTGTCCTTTGGTGTTCTCCCCTACTACATCCGTGACATTATCCCAAGCCAATACGGCCATTTTTGTTCTGCTCTGTGCAGCTATGGATACTATGTCTGCACTGGTCGAACAGCGGCAGAATCTGACTTTGGAGGTGGCAGACCTCCGCGCATCTGTCTTGCAGATTCAGAGTCCACAGACTGCTGGTTCCGGTGGTGGGTCCCAGGCCTGTCCAGAACCGAAGTTGGCTCTCCAACAGGTTTTCCGGGGGTAGTGACAATTTCATCCGGTTAAGGGAATCATGTAATTTATACTTTAAGCTGCGTCCATACTCTTCTGTGGATGAGTGTCAACGTGTGGGTATGATTTTTTTTATTGCTTAACCCCTTAGTGACCAAGCCTGTTTGGGCCTTTATGACCAAGCGTTTTTCTTCCTTTTTTTATAGTCTCGTTCCAAGAGCTATAACTTTTTTATTTTTTAATCTATATAGCTTTATGAGGGCTTGTTTTTTACGGGACAAGTTGTAGTTTTTAATGGCGCCATTTTGGGGTACACATAACTTTCTGATTAACTTTTATTAACTCTTTCTGGGAGGGAGATGGGGAAAAATAGCAATACTGCCACTGCGTTTTTACATTATACATTTTTGGCGTTCATTTTTCGGTACAAATAACATAATATCTTTATTCTCTGGGTCAGTACGATTACAGTGATACTAAATACTTATAATTTTGTTTACGTTTTACTACTTTTTTTGCAATAAAACACCTTTTATTAACCCAAAAAATGATTTTGAATTGCCACTTCACAAGACCCATAACTTTTTTTTTTTTTTTTTATATATATGGAATTGTGTGAGGGCCTGATTTTTGAAAGACGACTTGTATTTTTCATTGGTATGATTTTGGAGTAAATGCCGCTTTTTGATCGCTTGTTATTAAGTTTTTTTTCAGTGGAAACTAAGAATAAATTTTAAATTCTGTCTTTTTTTTTTTTTTTTTTTTTTTACGGCGTTCACCATAGGGGATAATTTATGTAATATTTATGTAGTCCCGGTTGTTACGGACGCGGCAATACCAAACATATGGGGGATATTTTCTTTTTGCAATTTTTTTCATTGAAAAGCGTATTTTCAATGAAAAAAAAAAGCATATTTTTTTATTTTAGGGAATTTTTTAAATTTAATAAATGTGTATTTTTTTCTATTTTTTTTACTACTTAATAGTCCCACAAGGGGACTATAATATACAGTATTTTGATTGCTTTTAAAATGTAATGCATTATCTCTATAATGCATTGCATTTCAATAGCAATGCTATTCAAACATTGACCAGCAGGCTGCACCAGAGAGGCACAGCCTGCTGGAGGTAACGGAAGACAGGCTCGGGGCCCTGATCGGAAGCAAGGTAAGCTTCCCAGCACATCAGCACCCCGCGATCACATTTTTGGGGTGCTGATGGGAGACAGAGGGAGTCCGCTCCCTCTGTCACCACTTTACATGCAGCGGGCGCCTTTGCGCTCGGCATGTAAAGGGTTAAACAGCCCGGATCGGCACTCCTGCTGGTCCGGGCTGTTAGAGCAGGGACCCGGCTCTCATGTGCAGCGCTTAAACTGGGCCGCCGTAAAAACGCGGCGGCCCAGCCTAAGGCCCCTTAGTGACCGCCGTAAAAACACGTATGGGTAGTCACTAAGGGGTTAAAGAGGATGCCCAGTCTTGGGCTTTTTCTCTGCCGACCGGATCACTGTCCCTCCGGTCGGTAGATGAATTCTTTGGAGCCTTGGGTCTCATCTATGATGACCTGGATCGCATCTCTCAGGCCGAGACCAAGTTACGGAGTTTGCGGCAGGGAGAACGTTCCGCGGAGACCTATTGTTTTGAATTTATGAGATGGGCTTCCGATACTGAGTGGAACGAACCTGCTCTCCGTAGCCAATTGTGTCAGGGTCTCTCTGAGAGACTGCAGGACGCGTTGGCTTTTCATGAAAATCCTGTGTCATTGGAAGCAGCTATGTCCCTTGCTGTACATCTAGATAGATGCCTGAGGGAGAGATCTAGGTCCTCACCTTCAGGACGTACTGTCCAATATGGGTATTGCTTCCTTTGACACTTATGGTGGAAAGACACTAGTGGTTGCGCCTTGTGAGGAGCCTATGCAGTTAGTAGGAGCTACTCCTGGTACTACTGGCAAAAGTTTGGATCATATGAAAGTAGTCTGCTTTTATTGTGGCAAGAAGGGACATTTTGTGAATATTTGTCCATACTTGCAGCATCAAGGTGTAAACAAAAAGGAAAAAAACATTTAATCCTTTAAATTACTATTGGTGGTGTGGATGGGAAGCAAGAAAACCTACTTTTATCTTTTACTGGTAGTACCTGTTTTCTCCTGTCTGCCGAGGTGGCGCTAGAGTCCAAAACTGTGAAAATCGAAGCATTTATCGACAGTGGGCAGGAGTTAACTTGATTGATGGACAGTTTGTACGCATTCACAGGTTGACTACTAATGCATTAGAGAATAGTATTTCTGTCTTTGCAAATGACTCAGCACCTCTCACCCAAAAATGCCTGTCGCAGGTAGTGAATGACATTCATTTAAGAGTGGGTGATTTGCATCAGGAATCTATCTCCTGTTATGTGTTGGAGGGTCTGCCTGCTCCGTTGGTGTTGGGCTTACCATGGTTAAGCAAACATAACCCTAACATCGACTGGCAAGCGAGACAGATTCTCGATTGGAGTGATTTTTGCATGGACAACTGTCTTAATGCATCGTTCTCTATGGTTACCACTAAAACTGTACCCTCGTTCATTTCAGAATTTTCTGATGTTTTCTCTGAGAGTGGTAATCAGGAGTTGCCTCCGCACCGAGAGTATGACTGTCCCATCAATCTTATTCCCGGAGCTAAATAGCCCAAATCTCGGTTGTATAATCTTTCGGAACCCGAAAGAAAGGCTATGCGAGAGTATATCACCGAGAGTTTGGCAAAGGGACATATTAGATCACCCAAGTCCCCAGTGGCTGCTGGGTTTTTCTTTGTAAAAAAAAAAAGATGGTATCCTTAGACCATGTCTGGACTTCCGTGAGCTCAATCGTATTACCTTCCTTTGATTCCGGATTTGTTTAGTCAGATTGTTGGTGCCAAGGTGTTCTCTAAATTGGATCTGATGGGGGCATATAATCTGGTAAGGATCAAGGAGGGGGATGAGTGGAAGACCACATTTAATACCCCTGAGGGTCATTTTGAAAACCTGGTCATGCCCTTTGGTTTAACCAATGCTCCTGCGGTTTTTCAACACTTTGTCAATGACATCTTTCATCATCTGGTAGGGAGGTTTGTCGTTGTATACCTTGATGACATACTAATTTATTTGCCTAATATGGAGACTCATCAGGATCATGTGAGACAGATGTTACAGATCCTAAGAGAGAATAAGTTGTATGCTAAGATGGAAAAGTGTGTATTTGCTGTACAGGAAGTGCAATTTCTGGGATACCTGCTCTCATCCTCAGGTTTTCGTATGGATCCCGAGAAGGTCCGTGCCGTGTTGGACTGGGATTGACCCAAAAATCTGAAAGAGCTTATGCGGTTTTTGGGGTTTACCAACTACTACCGTAAATTTATCTTGAACAATTCATCGGTGGTTAAACCTTTAACAGACATGACTAGGAAGGGTGCGGATATTTCTGTCTGGTCTGATGCGGCATTACAGGCCTTTTCTGCTGTGAAAGAATGTTTTGCTTCGGCCCCTATTCTGGTGCAACCGGACGTGACTCAGCCATTTATTGTGGAGGTTAACGTGTCCGAGGTTGGGGTAGGAGCAATCTTGTCACACGGTCCTTCACCTAGTAAATGGCGCCCATGTGCATTTTTCTCTAAAAAACTCTCTACTGCTGAAAGGAATTATGATGTGGGGAATAAGGAATTGCTGGCCATTAAGTTGACATTTGAGGAAAGGCGGCATTGGTTGGAAGGAGAAATTCACCCTATTACGGTAATTACGGATCACAAGAATCTGGCCTACCTGGAGTCAGCTAAGCGACTGAACCCAAGGCAGGCCAAATGATCATTGTTTTTCACCAGATTTAACTTTATCGTCACTCACCGCCCTGGGGTTAAGAACGTCAAGGCGGACGCTTTGTCGCGTAGCTTTCCGTGGGGGGAATGGGGTGGGTCTAATGACCATAGTCCCATTTTATCTGAAGGGGTAGTCATATCCGCTCTTTATCCTGATCTCGAAGCCAGGGTGTTGGAGGCACAGGAGGATGCTCCGGACTCTTGTCCTCTGGGGAAATTGTTTGTTACCTCCGAAATACGTCACAAGGTGTTTGATGAACATCACTGTACAGTGCTTGCTGGGCACCCTGGGAGAAGATCGACTGTTGATCTCATATCTCGCAGATTTTGGTGGCCGGGGTTGCGTAAGTGTGTTGAGGACTATGTGTCAGCCTGTGGTACCTGTGCACGTGCTAAGGTAACACATACTCGGCCTTCCAGATCTCTGCTTCCATTGCCCATCCCGTCCAGAGCTTGGACCCATTTGTCCATGGATTTTATCACGGATTTACCGAATTCTACAGGAAAAACCGTGATCGTTTTAGTAAAATGGCACACTTTATTGCATTACCTAGTCTACCCAAAGCTAAAACTCTTGCACAGGTGTTTGTCGACAACATCGTGAAACTAAATGGCATTTAGTTTGATTTGGTGTCCGATAGAGGGACTCAGTTTGTTTCCAGATTCTGGAAAGTGTTCTGTACTCGTCTGGGTGTACATTTGTCCTTTTTCTTTGGCTTTTCATCCTCAGTCGTACGGACAGACGGAGCACACTAATCAGAATCTGGAGACTTACTTGAGATGTTATGTTTCAGAGAATCAGGAAGAGTGGTCCTCATTTTTGTCGTTAGCTGAGTTTGCTATAAATAACCGTAGACAGGAATCCACTGATAAGTTGCCATTTTTTGGGGCATATGGGTTCCATCCACAGTTTGATACATTTTCTGGTGCTAAAAATTCTGGCATTCCTGAGGAGGAACGATTTTCCTCTTCTTTATCTTCCATTTGGCGGAAAATCCAATATAACCTGAAAAAGATGGGCAACAGGTATAGGCGTGCGGCTGACAGGAGACGTATGAGTGGTCCGGACCTGAGAGTGGGTGATTCTGTGTGGTTGTCTACAAGAAACATTAAACTTAAGGTACCTTCTTGGAAGTTGGGCCCAAGATTTATTGGTCCATATAAGATCACTGCCATTGTTAACCCTGTAGCCTTCCGTCTTGAACTTCCTCAGGCATTGAAAATCCACAACGTATTTCATAAATCGTTGCTAAAGAAATGTGTCAAACCTGTTGAGTCGTCCTCCTTACCTCCCGCTCCTGTCATGGTGGATGACAATTTAGAATTTCAGATCAGCAGGATTGTGGACTCCCGAGTTCTCTGGAGATCCCTCCAGTATCTTGTATATTGGAGAGGGTACGGACCAGAGGAGAGAATGTGGGTTCCAGCGACCGATGTTAATGCTAGTCGTATGGTGAGAGCATTCCACAGAGCTCATCCTGACAAGGTCGGTCCTGGGTGCCCGGAGGTCACCCGTAGAAGGGGGGGTACTGTCACAGCTGTGTCAGGTCTCAGAAGGTCTGAAAGATTATCTACGCATTAGTGATCTGACAGCCTCCAACATTAATCATCCACAGAAGTTAAGTGTTCCGCTTGTTGTGTTTTTGTATTCCCTCCTTTTGTTGTTTACTAGGCCTCAGCGAGATGCTGGTTCCTTCACTAGGGAAGGAGCGGATTGTCTCTGCCCTGTCATTACCTTTAAGGCATCCGAGGGCCACCAGAGTTTTCTAGGTTCCTGTGTATGGGCATCTCTACCATCGAGAGGTGCCCATACGGATAGGAGTTAGGGCCTGGAGCAGGGTTTTATAGGTGGTGACCCTTTTCCTTCCCTAGCGGTGAGGCCTAGTGTCTTTTCCCTTCCTTCTTGCTGTATTTTGGTGTTCTCCCCTACTACACCTATAACAGTCATGCCACAGCATCTCAATCGGGTTTAGGTCAGGACTCTGACTGGGCCACTCCAGAAGGAGTATTTTCTTCTGTTTAAGCCATTCTGTTGTTGATTTACTTCTATGCTTTGGGTCGTTGTCCTGTTGCAACACCCATCTTCTGTTGAGCTTCAGCTGGTGGACATATGGCCTTAAGTTCTCCTGCAAAATGTCTTGATAAACTTGGGAATACATTTTTCCTTCGATGATAGCAATCTGTCCAGGCCCTGACGCAGCAAAGCAGCCCCAAACCATGATGCCCCCACCACCATACTTCACAGTTGGGATGAGGTTTTGATGTTGGTGTGCTGTGCCTCTTTTTCTCTACACATAGTGTTGTGTGTTTCTTCCAAACAACTCAACTTTGGTTTCATCTGTCCACATGATATTTTGCCAGTACTGCTGTGGAACATCCAGGTGCTCTTGTGCAAACTGTAAACGCGCAGCAATGTTTTTTTTGGACAGCAGCGGCTTCCTCTGTGGTATCCTCCCATGAAATCCATTCTTGTTTAGTGTTTTACGTATCGTAGATTCGCTAACAGGGATGTTAGCATATGCCAGAGACTTTTGTAAGTCTTTAGCTGACACTCTAGGATTCTTCTTCACCTTATTGAGCAGTCTGCGCTGTGCTCTTGCAGTCATCTTTACAGGACGGCCACTCCTAGTGAGAGTAGCAGCAGTGCTGAACGTCCTCCATTTATAGACAATTTGTCTTACCGAGGACTGATGAACAGCAAGGCTTTTGGAGATACTTTTATAACCCTTTCCAGCTTTATGCAAGTCAACAATTCTTAATCGTAGATCTTCTGAGAGCTCTTTTGTGCGAGGCATCGTTCACATCAGGCAATGCTTCTTTTGAAAAGCAAACCCAGAACTGCTGTGTGTTTTGATAGGGCAGGGCAGCTGTAACCAACACCTCCAATCTCATCTCATTGATTGGACTCCAGTTGGCTGACACCTTACTCCAATTAGCTTTTGTAGATGTCATTAGTCTAGGGGTTCACATACTTTTTCCACCTGCACTGTGAATGTTTACATGGTGTGTTCAATAAAAACATGGTAACATTTAATTATTTGTGTGTTATTAGTTTAAGCAGACTGTGATTGTCTATTGTTGTGACTTAGATGAAGATCAGATCACATTTTATGACCAATTTGTGCAGAAATTTATATCATTCCTAAGGGTTCACATACTTTTTCTTGCAACTGTATATATATTAATTATTATATCTTCTAAGCTGTGAATAGCAGTCACATAGAGATAGATAACCTTTACATAGAACATAACTTTTGGGTCCACATTTATTATCTACTTTTTACCTACAGTATTTTTTGGTAGAAACAGTGAAAAATTGCGTCTAAAAATGGCATCACTCCTCTTCTTATGGTCAAGCTTTAGATTTACCAGTTGCCTTATTTTTTCAAAGAGAAACGTTAGCAAACTTCCAACTATTGTTAAATAGGTTCTCCAGGAATGATTTAAAATGGCCACCAGCAACCTGTCCTAGAATGTGAGCAGGACTGGTTGCTTCAATTTGCAGAGCTGCTTGGGGGACGGGAGGGAGTGGAGCTTTACTACATGTTCTACGATAAATGGTAATGACGTGACCCTGCCTATGATATGCCATAATCGCTGAGCAGCCTGACAGGAACGCTTAGCAATGTGTGATATATACAAGTGCCAGAGTGTAGTACGAAGGGAGGCCCTATCCCCTCACTCCCCTAGGCAGCTCTGCAAGTGGTGACAACCAGTCCTGTTCACATTCTAGGACAGGTTGCTGCGACCATTTTGAATAATTCCCGGAGAACCCCTTTAAGCTTCAGCAGGTACTGTCTCTCCTTAAAGAGACCAGATGTGTACGGGATTCAGTGGCAATGCTCCACAGGAAAAAATATACAAGAACTATCTCCCAGAGGAATAGAACTGTCTCGCTGGTGCCACCTTCTTGAAATCAGTGTCCACCTTTTTAATCAGCCTTGGACCTGGGAAAACAGCTGTTTCTGGGTGCTTGTCCCTCATCATTACGGAGCAGGATTCTTTCTGGCTGTGGTCTCTTGGATGCAGCTTAGAGGAGGTACTGTTTCTCCTAAGTGGAGACTAAGTGGCAATCTCCATGGGAAAACAATATGCAAAGAGGTATTTGCTATGTTAAGAGAACAATCTCGCTAGTGCCACCTTGTGGAAGTATTACACCTGTCGATTTTTCAGCAGATGATCGCTAACGAGCGTTCATAGTAACACTCTTTAGTGATCATCTGGCAGTTTAATACTGCCACCGACTGCCTGATGAATGAGCAAATGCTCATTTATCGGGCAATCCTAACCTTTTGAAAGGGTCAAAAATATCATTGTTTGCAGGCGGCAGATTGTGGTGTCTAATCACGATCTGCTGCCAGCAAACAATGACTCAATATAGGCAAAAGACAGGGCCGGCGTCATAACCCGGCAAACCCAGGCAAGTGCCGGGACCCAATGCTCCTGGGGGGCCCACTGAGCTGCTATGAGCACTTCCATCAATACAGATGAAAGCTTTCATTGCTGTCATTTCACTTACGCAGTACCCCTTTGGTGGGCCCTCTGAGTCACATGAGGCCGGCTGCTGCAGAGACTCAAACATGCCCCTTCTACACAGGACATGCTGCCTGAGGAGAGAGACCGGCACGGCTGGAGCAGAAGTGTGAACACAGGTTGTCAGTGAGTCTGCACTGTGCAGGGCTGGAGCAGAAGTGTGAACACAGGTTGTCAGTGAGTCTGCACTGTGAAGGGCTGGAGCAGAAGTATGAACACAGGTTGTCAGTGAGTCTGCACTGTGCAGGGCTGGAGCAGAAGTATGAACACAAGTTGTCAGTGAGTCTGCACTGTGACTGTCTCTTCTCTATGGGACAGGAGGGGGGGACTCTTCGATCTGCTGCTGGATGCTGCTTTATTCTATTTAGTTGTTTTACTGTTTCATTTAGCAGTTTGCCTTCATGACACCTGCCCCCCCATATCCTGTCCTATCTCATCCTCATGGAGCCCCTGCTGTCTCCTTTCCTCCCTCATATATCCAGAGATCCTGTTCCACCCTCCTATCTCCTATTGCTGCCCTGCACAGACCTCCTGCCACTACTTGTTGTATGAATCCCCCTCAGAGCCCCTTCCACATACTTTCTGCGTCCACCCCTCCTGCCCATCCAGGGCCCCGGGTCCCTGTCTCACTCCTCTGCCTCTCATTATGGTGGTATCTGAACCGCATTCACCATAAGGACCTTCTAACGTCACAGGGCCATGTGACTGTGCCCCCCACCCAGTACTGTGCCCCTCACCCCGTACTGTGCCCCTTTATACCCTGCATTGTGCCCTCTTACCACACCCTGTACTGTGCCCTCTTATACCCTTTTATTCGGTCACGGTATGGTGGTTTTATCATTGTATGGCGGTGTTATCACTGTATGGCGGTGGTATCCAATAACTGTATGGCCATAACTGTATCCCCTTCCCTGCCCACGCCACTTTTTTTAGACCTGGCATGAGCAGGAAAATATGCAGATTGTGGTGCTAAGGACCTTTGCTCCACAATCTGTGTCAGAAATACGCCTAACATAGATCTATTTCTATATAATAAATGACCACCTAATTGTATTATTATCCGGGGGTAGGGCTAATATCTTTATATTATATAGATTCTAGTGTATTATACTGTGCCCTGCATTTCCCAGTAGAAAATTATCCTTGGGAAGCACAGTCCTCATCCCTGACCACCAGGTACAGGTAGCGCTCTGTCAGTACATGGCGGCCTTCCCTCTCCGCCACGCTGCTCCGCTGTGTACCAATGCTTATTCTGACACTAGGGCTGGGTTCACATCCCATTTGTGCCATCCATGGTGTGTGTTGGAGTTATGCTCCTGGTCTTCATGTTCCATCTCCCAGAGTGAGGGCCTCCTAGTGGGACATCGAGGTCTTCAGCGATGTCTTCCCTCCCTTACATGTGTTGTATGTTTGGTGTGGGGTTTATGATTTGGTGTGTTGTAATGTCTAGCTTGGTGTTCCTTGTCTGGTATGTTTGGTGATTTCTTCCAGCATGGTTGCTAGACTTCCTAGCCTGTATACAGTGCCATCTGGGGCTGCCATGCAACTCACACAGGTATCCAGCACACCAGACTCCGCTAGGACCCCCATGCCGCAAGTTGCATGGCAGCCCCAGGTGGCACTGCATACAGGCTAGGAAGTCTAGCAACCATGCTGGAAGATATCACCAAACATACCAGACATGGAACACCAAGCTAGACATTACAACACACCAAATCATAAACCCCACACCAAACATACAACACATGTAAGGAAGGAAAGACATCGCTGAAGACCTCGATTTCCCACTAGGAGGCCCTCACTCTGGGAGATGGAACATGAAGACCAGGAGCATAACTCCAACACACACCATGGCTGGATTACCACTCAATCAGTATTTTGTGTAAGCAGGTGTATCGCAGCCCTCAATCATAATTTGGCAGAAACAGGTATATGGCACCCCTCAATCACGGCACACACCACAAAGGCCATGACACTGCCCCCGCATGCTTAAACAGCAACACGTTGCCACAGGCAACAGCAAGAGTGGCATAAGTGTCACAGCACACACCAAAGGCCGTGACAGCAGAAGGCTGAGCATGCGCTCTGGTCATCCATTCCTTCTCTATGTGAATCGAATTACTCTCAGGAACCTACGGAATGCTGTCACAAAAGGAGTATAAAATGAAAGTATAAATTTTTGAGGATATCAGAGGTCCAGGCAGGTAACTAACCGTAACTAACCTCTCTGATAAGAATTTAACTAAGCCTTAGATGGATGCATTAAGTTTGGGACTCACCTTTTCCACTTGGTCCAACTGCCACACTGTTCGCTCTGCAGTTGTCACATCCCCTACACCTCCCCTCTCCATGTTAGTTCGGAAGAACAAGCCTTGGGAAAAATTACAGAGCTAAGAATGCTGGGTTTGGACAGAAAAGCCAACCGCAGCTTAGTAATAACAGGAAGTTCTGCATGTAAACTTCCTGCCAGGATGCACTGATGCTGAGAATAGGGGAAAGATAGTGCTGAGATGAAGAAACAAGGGCAGAAATATGCAGTGTTTGGGTTACTCTAGGCAGATAAAAAAAATGTCATTATGAAGTTGGACAGCAGTATTTTTAAATAATACATTTCACTATTTTTAGAATGCGTTATTTATAGAGATGGTATGTTGTCACTGTACGTTGGTATTATTTAGATACTGTATGGTGCTGATAATGAGGCAATATATGATATGACAGCACAAAGTTGATGGAATACAGGAAATCATGAAGTATGAGACCATCTCAGATCAAGTTAACTCTGTTATTTAAAGGGGTGAGACTTGCATAAATTTGCCCTCCCAGTTAAAGTGAGAATTTCTCATGTGCTGTGTGGACATTCTTACGCAGATAATGGATACAGTAGCCAAGTATTGGGAAATATGGCTAATCAGAGCATATTTATATGTTATAGCCCTGTGGTCTTTCAATCAAGCCCTGATCATAAACGGCAACATCCCTGTGAAGGGATCAAAGGTGAAGAAGGCCCCTTATTTATCTCTGCCCTCACATTCTGCAATCAGTATTGAAGTATACCAGGAGCGAGGATTCTCACATCTGCATCATTAGTGCATGAACCCAATGGCGGCATTCACATAGTCACATTGGTGCATAAGGTACTGCCTGCTACTTATGACGAACATAATGATCATTGATTGTCAGCCAGTTAAGGATCCTAACTCAGATCTGTAGTACAACCATGTGCATGCTATTATATTAGCCCATCATATGTACATTACATTATATAAATTTAAGCTCTTATTACATTAAACCACCAGAAAAACTTGCTCATTAGACTACTTTGAATATTACCTTCTGAATACACTTCCTTTGTTCTTGCTGAGTTCCTTTTATTCCACAAGTTTTCTGCCACTTAAAAGTTTCACGTACTAATTATTTTATTGAGCTGCTTTGTCTTGACGCTGCAGGAACTCCTACTTCTAATTCTGAATTACATATCTGAAAGTGGTACAGAAAGAAAAGATTCCCAGCTGCACGACCCTAGTGTTCATAATTCTGCTTGTAATTATTCTACTAAGTGAATATTAATTGTGCATTTCTTACAAAATGTGAAAGCTGATACTGATAACTAGCTGACCAGTCACACAAAGAGAAAGGGAAACAGGCAAAAGGTTGTCACATACAGGACTGAGAAGCATAACACCACTACAGAGCAACGGTACTTCTCCAAGACCCTGACGATATAAGGGATCCGAAAGAAAACAATTTAAAATTAACCTTTGGCAATCACATACCACTTGGGGAAAAAAAAACAAGATACATACAATAATAATGCTCCTATATACAAGAATATAACTACTATAATACTGCTCCTATGTACAAGAATATAACTACTATAATACTGCTCCTATGTACAAGAATATAACTACTATAATACTGCTCCTATGTACAAGAATATAACTACTATAATACTGCCTCCTATGTACAAGAATATAACTACTATAATACTACTCCTATGTACAAGAATATAGCTACTATAATACTGCTCCTATGTACAAGAATATAACTACTATAATACTGCTCCTATGTACAAGAATATAACTACTATAATACTGCTCCTATGTACAAGAATATAACTACTATAATACTGCTCCTATGTATAAGAATATAATTACTATAATACTGCTCTTGTGTATAAGAATATAACTACTATAATACTGCTCCTATGTATAAGAATATAATTACTATAATACTGCTCTTGTGTATAAGAATATAACTACTATAATACTGCTCCTATGTACAAGAATAAAACTACTATAATACTGCTCCTATGTACAAGAATATAACTACTATAATACTGCTCCTATGTACAGGAATATAACTACTATAATACTGCCTCCTATGTACAAGAATATAACTACTATAATACTGCCTCCTATGTATAAGAATATAACTACTATAATACTGCCTCCTATGTACAAGAATATAACTACTATAATACTGCTCCTATGTACAAGAATATAACTACTATAATACTGCTCCTATGTACAAGAATATAACTACTATAATACTGCTCCTATGTACAAGAATATAACTACTATAATACTGCTCCTATGTACAAGAATATAACTACTATAATACTGCTCCTATGTACAAGAATATAACTACTATAATACTGCCTCTTATGTACAAGAATATAACTACTATAATACTGCCTCCTATGTACAAGAATATAACTACTATAATACTGCTACTATGTACAAGAATATAACTACTATAATACTGCACCTATGTACATGAATATAACTACTATAATACTGCCTCCTATGTACAAGAATATAACTACTGTAATACTGCTCCTATGTACAAGAATATAACTACTATAATACTGCCTCCTATGTACAGGAATATAACTACTATAATACTGCCTCCTATGTACAAGAATATAACTACTATAATACTGCTCCTATGTACAAGAATATAACTACTATAATACTGCTCCTATGTACAAGAATATAACTTCTATAATACTGCTCCTATGTACAAGAATATAACTACTATAATACTGCTCCTATGTACAAGAATATAACTACTATAATACTGCTCTTATGTATAAGAATATAACTACTATAATACTGCCTCCTATATACAAGAATATAACAACTATTATACTGCCTCCTATGTACAAGGATATAACTAGTATAATACTGCCTCCTATGTACAAGGATATAACTAGTATAATACTGCCTCCTATGTACAAGAATATAACTACTATAATACTGCTCCTATGTACAAGAATATAACTACTATAATACTGCTCCTATGTACAAGAATATAACTACTATAATACTGCTCCTATGTACAAGAATATAACTACTATAATACTGCTCCTATGTACAAGAATATAACTACTATAATACTGCCTCCTATGTATAAGAATATAACTACTATAATACTGCCTCATATGTACAAGAATATAACTACTATAATACTGCTCCTATGTACAGGACTATAACTACTATAATACTGCCTCCTATGTACAAGAATATAACTACTATAATACTGCTCCTATGTACAGGAATATAACTACTATAATACTGCTCCTATGTACAAGAATATAACTACTATAATACTGCTCCTATGTACAAGAATATAACTACTATAATACTGCTCCTATGTACAAGAATATAACTACTATAATACTGCTCCTATGTACAAGAATATAACTACTATAATACTGCCCCCTATGTACAAGAATATAACTGCTTTAATACTGCTCCTATGTACAAGAATATAACTTCTATAATACTGCTCCTATGTACAAGAATATAACTACTATAATACTGCTCCTATGTACAAGAATATAACTACTATAATACTGCCTCCTATATACAAGAATATAACAACTATAATACTGCCTCCTATGTACAAGGATATAACTAGTATAATACTTCTCCTATGTACAAGAATATAACTACTATAATACTGCTCCTATGTACAAGAATATAACTACTATAATACTGCTCCTATTTACAAGAATATAACTACTATAATACTGCTCCTATGTACAAGAATATAACTACTATAATACTGCTCCTATGTACAAGAATATAACTAATATAATACTGCTCCTATGTACAAGAATATAACTAGTATAACACTGCTCCTATGTACAAGAATATAACTAATATAATACTGCTCCTATGTATAAGAATATAACTACTATATTTCCTTACGTCCTACCAGCAGCACAGATGGGGTTAACCACCCCCCGTGGACTGGTAGGCCCGGCAGAATTTTTACTGAGCCCAAATAATAAACTTAATGAAACATTTAAGCATCCCCTATGAAGGAATGAATCACCTCCAGCCGTTTTACAGAGTGTTTTGACTGGCAGCTTACCTGCTGCCAGCTCTGCGCAGTGGCGCTTCGCTGCGGTGTGTTTTGCGGTGTCCTCTTTCCTTGCGGCCGCTGGGCACCGCCATCTTCCGGAAGTGACGCTGGAGTTCTCTGACGTCACTTCCGGAGCTTCCTTGCGACTCGATTTTGCGTCCTCTTGTGATTTTTTATTATAATCTGTGATCTTTCCTCCTGTTGGAGGATTTCTAGTGTTCCTTTCTTTGGGGAGAAACTTTTTATTTGTTAATATGGTGTTTCTCCTCTGGGGCGGGGGCTCGGTTCTGGGCCCATCCCCTCCCCTATTTAAGGAAGCATTGTGCACTAGGTTGGTCTCTGGCTGCACCTGCTTTTTAAGCTAGTTCCCAGAGTACTATAAGTTGCTGTTCCTCCACTTATTGGTGCCTTTTTTCTTCTGGTCCTCATTGTCAGCTTCCGCCGGTCTACCTTTTCTCCTGAAACATTTATAGGTAGCTTACAAATGTTTTACTTGTCTCTTTTTCCCGCAGTGATGTCTTCTCCACGGGATTCGGATGGCAGAAAGGCGGGTTCCAAGAGGAAACATTTATCTTGCTACGATTGTAGCGCTCTTTTGGAGGATAGCTGTCCTTTTTCTAGGTGTGACAGCTGCCGTTCGAGGGTCCAACATTCCACTGAACCTACGATGCAGGATATGTATCAATGGGTGTAGACCTATGTTGATTGATCTATCAAAGGAGTTATAAGCCTGCTCAGACCCCTATGGAATTTTCGGCTCCGGTAGAGAGACCTTCCGTGGTCTCCTTGGGTTCTTACTCCTCGGATGAGGAGGAGCTTACTTCGTGCTTCTTTCCTCCAGATAAGACGCAAAAGTTACTTAAGTCCATCAGGTCGGGGGACCATGATGTTGACCCGGGGGAGCCCTCTGATCCCGCTGGTTGGGCACTTTGTGTCTTTAAAGCGGATGAGACCCTCCTCTCTGTCATGCGTACAGAGTGGAAGAAACCCAAAAAAAGGTCCGGTTCTAACCAAGAGATTTAGAACCATGTTTCCGATGGCTAAACCCTTGGTGGAATCGTGGGGTTCCATTCCCAAGGTTGACATGGCTATTGCCAAATTGTCCAAGCGCACTCTGGTTCCAGCAGATGATGGGTCTAGTCTGCAGGATCCACTTGACAGGAGAGCGGAGTGCACTCTCAGGAGAAGTTATACGGCAGCTGCAGCTTCTACGGCCATTGCTGCTACAGAAGTCTCTACGTTCCTCCAGTCTCGCTTAAACCAGATCCAGACGGACGTGGATCAGAAGGTGTCTCGGGACGACATTCTGGCGGCTTTCAAGACTGTCAACCTGGCGATGGATTTCCTGTGTGATACAGCGCAGCAGCTGAAATTGGCGGCCAAATCCATGGCCCTGGTGTCAGCGGCCTGTAGGCCTTTGTGGCTTAAGCTTTGGGTCACTGACAACTCCTCTAAGTATAATTTATGTGGCCTTCGCTTTGAGCCCAACCGTTTGTACGGCTCGGAGCTAGATAAGATCATGGAAGGCCTGTCGGATAAGAAGGGGAAGAGTCTTCCCCAGCAGTTCTTTCGGGGGCGGGGCAGACAGAACCGTGGTGGTAGGTCTGACCAGCAGTCAAGAGCCCGGAGGGACTGGGGAGCGCAGCAAAGAGATTTGAGGCGCTCTTGCGAAGGAGCCTCAAAGGAGGGTAGAATATCCATCTCCTGTCTACGGGTCTCCTCGAGGCTCTTGGATGACTCCCGTTACTCCTGCCGTCCTGCCAGAAGACTTCCCCACTCCCCTGCCTCATCTTCCTGTCGGGGGTCGTCTCTCCCACTTCAAGGACATTTGTATCCGAGAGATTTCGGATCCCTGGATCCTGAATGTCATCTCAGAGGGATACTTAATCAGCCTTATTTCTCTTCCTCCTGACAGATTCATCAGGACCAAACTTTTACAGGCCGCAAGGCAGTCGGTTCTGGAGACTTACATTCAGGATTACATCCACATGGGGGCTCTGGAGGAGGTTCCGGCAGGGGAACGGGGCTAAGGGATCTACTCACCAGTATTTCTGGTTCCCAAGGCGTCAAGGGATCTTCGGATGATTATTAATCTGAGATATTTCAATCGATATGTAAGGAAGGTGAGGTTCCGTATGGAGACCAACAGGTCAGTGGTTCACGTTCTCAATCCTGGAGACGTGATGGCAACCCTGGACCTCAAGGATGCGTATCTGCACATCCCGATGTCGAATGTGGAAGAAGTCGAACGTGAACCCGTTGACTTCAGTAAGATATCTAGGTTTCATAATCGACTCCGTTGGGATGTCTCTCCGGCTGACTCCAGAAAGAAGTTCTCGAATACAGAACACGGCAGAGTTCATATCCGTTTCTCGGCGAGTCCCAGTTCAGACTCTCATGAAGATGTTGGGGCTCATGTCAGCGTCTGCGGAAGCAGTCCCTTGGGCTCTATGGCACCTCCGGCCGCTGCAATCGGAGCTCCTCTCCAAATGGAATGGCAGCCCCGCCGGGATGAACTCTCTGTGCTCCCTGTCTTGGCGAACTTGGCATTCCCTCAGATGGTGGTTTCATCTTTTAGACGGGAAGTCTATGGCCCAGCCAACTTGGGTCATATTGACAACAGATGCATCCCAAGTAGGCTGGGGCGCTCACCTAGATGACTCTCCAGTTCACGGATCCTGGTCTCCTCAGGAGTGGCTCCTCTTTTCCAATCTCCGTGAGATTTAAGCTATCCGGCTAGCCCTCCTTCACTTCGCCCCTCAGATCCGGGGCAAAGCTGTGAAAGTCCAGTCAGACAATATGACTGCGGTACTTTACTGACCACTAGGATCAGGTAGCGCTCTGTCAGTACTTGGCGGCCCCCACCCCGTCTGCTCCGCTGAGTACTAGTGCTTATTCTGACACTAAAGCTGGGTTCACAACACATTTTTGCCATCCGTTTAATGCATACCAAAAACATATACATTAACAGTTCCATAGTGAAAAAAGAAAACATATCTTAACGTGTGTATTTTTTACTGGGCTCTGCAGTATACAAAAACGTGGTGTTCTGGACATTTGTATACAGTACCTTTTTTTAATACATCAAATAGATAGAAAAACATGATGTGAACCCACTGGGGGGGTACAAGAATTTGCTGTGGGGCCCAGTCAGTTCTAGCTAGTGAGGGCCCCTTACACAGTATAATGACCCCCAGTGACCCCCATACAGTATAATGTGGGGGGCACTGTGGGGTCGTTATTCTGAATGGGGGCCGACTGGGGGTCAATATTCTGAATGGAGGGCCACTGTACGGTCATTGTACTGTGTGGGGTGTCCACTGAGATTCATCGCCCAAGGGCCCACATGAACCTAAAGCTGGCCCTAAAGCTAGCTCAGGCCTATCCTCAGCATCAAACCCCTCTTCTGCCAGGAAGGAGACTGGAGAAGCCACCACTGTGCCTCGCCTGTATTGTTTTATATCTGAATTTGTCCAGTAAAGAAGCACCCTGGTCAACTGCAGACCCTGACTCTTTGGACTTCATTCCCATTGGGGTGCACCACGCCTTACCATCCCTTCCAGAGAGCAGGAACACATATTGACACCTCTATGGTGTCCGGAGGACCCAGCGTAGCATTGGGGCCACCCTAAACACGGCCACTGCATGAGCCACATTGGAGAAAGTGGGAAACGTCCTGTGGACAACTTGCACTATCAATATAAATACATGCATTGTAAATGTGAAGATATTGCACTGGGATACATGTCTGGAATTGAAAATGTGTGCCCTGGAAATAACACAAGGTTATACTGCCACCTATCGGTTAATTCTATTATTATTATTGTTGAATAATGTATGAAAATGTCATGAAACTTAATGTCTGTAAGCCTAATACTATAAGGAGAGCACATAGCAGAAAGATAACGAATAGCAACGCTCGGCAGACCTCATGTCAGTAGCAGAAAAGAGAGGTTGCAGAGGGAGTTAGGATGCTGCTGCAGGAAACCAAGCCAGCTGTTTTCCTGCTTGTAGCCAGCTAGATGGTTGAGGTGAATGGTACTAGTCATAAGGGTACAACACGGGGGGGGGGGGGGGGGGGGCGGAGTTAGCGCTTGTAGCGGATGGCTATGTGAAGCTGCTGCTCCGTGTATGAAATCACCCATTCAGCCTGGTCTTACTGCCTGGAGAACCTAAAATGGTAAAGATCGGAGGATCCAAAGCTGGTGAATCCACAGGCCACTCCAAATCATCCACAAGCGGCGGCGAAATGGAAAAATTCATTAAAATAGCAGCCTCTGCATACGTGGCCCGGGAGACAAATATGGCGCCGACCTCGCCACGAGTGACAAAAAGCAAGCAGGCAGAACTGTCGGATCAAGCGCATGGAGGTGAGGACGAGCCCGGGGATCTCCCCATATCCCGCACATACCTGAAAGAGGCTCTGACATCTTCCCTAGCCTCTGCTCTCGAGCTGCTGAGCTCCGGTCTAGCGGCAATCAAACAAGATGTCCGCCACATAGGGAGGAGGGTAGAGGCCCTGGAGGAGTGACAATCCTCACTAACCCACCACCAAACAGCGATATCTCAACGAATGCACACCATTCAATCTAACCTAAACTCACTGTATAGGGCCCTGGAGGACCAGTAAAACCGAGGGAGACGCAACAACCTTCGCTTCAGAGGCATCCCTGAAACGGTGGCGGCAGGGGACATTTCTAACACAGTAGTTTAAATCTGCCTCTCCCTGCTGGGACCGGACACGGTCCATGAAGTAATCCTGGAGAGAGCCCATCGGGCATTGAAATCTAAGCCAGCTAATAATGCCCCACCTAGGGATGTAATATGTAAGCTTTTAAGCTTCCCTGTGAAAGAAGCCATACTTGCCAAGGCAAGGGAAGCCAACTCCATATTATGGGATGGTCACGAAATCCTAGTCTTTCAGGACTTAGCCCAATCTACCTTGAAAAAAAAAGGAGAGCAGTGAAACCCCTGACAGACTGGCTCAGAGCGCATAACATACCATATAGATGGTCGTTCCCCTTTGGCGTCTCCTTCATGTATGAAGGCCGGAGAATGTCATTGAACACGTATCTGGACTTGGATCCAATATACGACCACCTTAAGATCAAACCGCTGGATATCCAAAATTGGGATCCCATTCAAGACCTAACATCTCTCCCAGCACTTCTTCCATTTGAACCCTGGGACAGACAAATCACACCACACAAACCAAAGAGAGGCACTCTAGGAGCTACTCCGAAGAGACTTCCTATGGGAGACTGAGGAAATTTAAAGTATTTTCGTTCACACAAGAATATGGTATATGGTATTCATACATGCCTTCTAGGGGGATTTTCTACAATACTTCCGCTAAATACTTCCATATGTAGTTAACCCTCTCACCTGTTACTTTACACAAACTAACCTTCCTGACTTCTCTCATACTTTCAGTTCCTTATCTATACTGGGTGATAACTCACATCATATTCACCCCTATATTCTCCACCCTACGGCACAGATATGCCGTTATTACTCTCAACACTTTACTGTTATGGGTTAAATGTTGTTCTTACTGATTTATGTTTAAGGGGATATTCCCCTGATGGTACATCTAACAGAAATATCTATCATGATTGGAAAGAAAATCTCCTTGTTAGGATAGTTTCTTCCAGAGAATCTAAGCTTGATCTAATAATCATAATAAGGATTGGTGATGGCTGACATTACCCTAATTTGTCCTATTCACATTTCCCCATATGCACTGCGGGTCCAATTCCTCAGCCTCCAGAGGAGTGAGTGTGGGTTTTCATAGAGGTATTCCATTCCAGTACTGTGCTCACTTACAAGATGTAGATGGTAGATACATCCTTCTCTAGGGTACTATAGCGAACCAAGTATATACGTTTATTAACATATATGCACCTAATACTAATGAAGTAACATGGTTTAAGACGTTTTTCCAGATAATGGAACCTTTTAGGGAGGGCGTGGTCATCATTGGAGGCGATTTTAACATCCCCATCGAGCCTAATATAGATTCCTCTTCACAGAGATCCTCCCTCTCGAACAAAGCTCTGGGCTTCCTGCGCAAAAAGCCCCATGACCTGCACATGGTAGATGTTTGGAGAGTTTTAAATCCCTCTGTAAGGGACTATACTTTCTTTTCTAATGTACATAGGTCATACCAATGCCTAGATTACATCCTGATCTCGAAAGAACATCTCCAGTTGTGTTCAAAGGCCATGATTGACTCCATACACATGTCAGATCACTACTCCATAAGAATATCCGTCTCTACACCAAACATGCCCCCTAGAGCATTTACATGGAGGCTTAATTAACAATTAATTTCATCTACTGAACTTATAGATAAAACTACCCAACTACTAGATGACTTCTTTTTAATAAATTCCCTCCCAGACACATCTCCTCATGTGATTTGGGACGCCCACAAAGCCTACATGTGAGGCCAATTTATTAGTATAGGGTCCTACCAAAAAAAAATGAAGAATGGCCCGTATTGATACAATATTCTCTGAGATTCGGAGAATCTAATCAATACATAAACAATCCCTATTAGAAGCACACATACCCCAACTCAATGCTCTCCGAGCGGAACTAAAAAAACATCTAAATATCTCCTCAGCTAAACACTTTCTGCACTCACAATACAAATATTTTGCCCACGGAGACAAGGCCTCTAAATTTATGATGAATCGCATTAAAAAAAGCCCAAAACTTCATTTTCAAAATAAATAGAGGGGATTGTGATATTGTCTCAAATACTAAAGAGATATCTCATCAATTTATGACCTTTTACAAATCATTATATAACATCCCTCAAAAGAGAATGACACCAAATACCAATTCCAATATAGAAGCAATTAACTCGTTTCTGCACTCAGTTACTCTCCCTAAACTAGATGAAATCCAAAAAACATCCCTAGAGGCCCCATTTTCCTCAGACAAAATTCTTCTAGCCATTAAACAGCTTCCCAAAGGTAAATCCCCAGGTCCAGACGGGCTTTCAGCTCTTTACTACCAGGACTTTAAGCAAAACCCTAGTTCCACGTCTATTGGCCATTTACAACCATTCCCTTCATGGAACTCCATTGTCTCGAGATATGACCAAGGCCCATATAACCATTATCCTCAAGGAGGGTAAGGACCCTACTCAATGCGCCAATTACCACCCCATCTCCTTGCTAAACTTAGATCTGAAACTACTGGCCAAAATGCTCTCAAGTCGCCTCTCCCCATTTTTACCACAACTGATACACAGGGATCTAACTGGATTCATCATAGGGAGAGAGGGCAAAGACAACACAGCTAGAATCTTAAATGCTATATACCACACAAAAAAAACACTCATGCCCCTTGGTTCTTCTCAGCACCGATGCTGAGAAAGCGTTCGACAGATTCCAATGGGACTTCATGCGACTTACACTTGACAAGTTTGGCCTACCAAGCCCTTTTGTTCAAGCCGTCTTTTCTATGTATATCAACGCCTCAGCATCGGTGCTGGTAAATGACACAGTCTCTAACCCATTCCCCATTAGCAACGGCACTAGACAGGGATGCCCCTTGTCCCCTCTAATTTTCGTTATGATAATGGAGCCATTTCTTAAAAAAATCAGTCAAGATGAAAATATTAAAGGAATTAAATTAGGCAGTCAAGACCATAAGGTTGCAGCTTTTGCTGACGACCTTTTAATCCTAACAACTAATCCGGTTGAATCTCTACCCCTCATCTATGACCTACTAGAAAAATTCAGCCCCCTATCCAACTTCAAGGATAACATGAAATCATATATTGTGAGCGTACAACTAAAAGCATCAACTAGACTGGAACTAGCAAATACGGTATATCTCCCTTTAACTGGAATGCCCCTTACATCACATACCTAGGTATCAAGATATGCCCAGATCTCTCAAAACTATTCGACCTGAATTATACCCCACTATTCCTGACCATACAAGACCAAATGGATAGGCTGCACTCCCCTACACTTTCCTGGTTTGGCCGTAAAAACCTGTTTACCTTGTTGGTCTTACCAAAACTAACTTACCTGCAACAAGTTTTACCCCTACCTATCCCCAACTCTTATTTCAAAAGACTAACTAAAAGTATGCGCTCTTTTATATGAAGTGGAAAAAAAAATCACATATTGCGCTAGACATATTACAAAGACCTAGGGCATTTGGAGGCATGGGCCTTCCTGCTCCCATACTTTATAATAGAGCATTTCTACTTTCCACGGCCATAGATTGGTTTAGACAAACACCACACAGGTCATGGGTAGAAATGAAATCCTCGACTTTGCATTCATCCTTTAGAGGCCTACTAGTGAAGCCCCAAGATACTTCCAATACCACAAAAACCACATGTCCAACAATTAAAGCTACCATTAATGCGTGGAAGTGGTTCCAAGACTCAGACTGGGGCTTCCCATTGCCGTCCCCCCTTATTCAGATTAGAGATGTGATTGACCTCGCTCCTATTGAATTGAAACAGAGCCTCCCGTATTCATTATGTAAACTGGAAATACCTTTTATTTCCATATTCGATGAGAATGGGCTGATGAGAGATAGTCATTCCCTAATCTCCATAATACCTGGAGCGGGCTTATACCCCAACCTAGTATCTTTCCTACGTTCCTTTGCATCAAAACACATCCCCTTACAATCACTTCTCAGGCCACTCACATGGTTCGAAAGCCTATGTCAAAATAACCCTCCACGTAAACCGATTTCCCTACTATACAAAAAACTCAGCTCCCCTATTTTGAGGCCAAAATCTTCCTTCATTGGTCATTGGGAAAGGGACTTGGATACTCAGTTCTCACCCGAAGACCTTCACAAAATACTTATAAACCCTCACACCTCTTCAAGATGCGTGAGAATACAGGAAAATGGCTATAAGGTTCTAACAAGGTGGTATAAGACCCCCGACGCTTACCAGTTAAAAAATGGTGGTCTGAAATCTTTAAGAGAAGTAATGAAATATTTAGCTCTCTTACACCTCTCTCCTCCCGACGGTACCGGTAGTGTCCCCTTTCTATTTAAAAAACTTTTACTAGCAGCTCACCTCTTATTACCTCTACATTGGTCAACACCAGATCTTCCAGCAGTTGATCATTGGATCAATAAGATTGATTCTTTATATAGATTCGAGGAATTAGCGTCTTGGGAAAGTCGAACACACTATAAATTTAAGTCCAAATGGAAGGGATGGGAAAAATTTAGGAAACCTATCCTATGATTTCAATCTGATATGCGATTTCATAGATATGTCATTTATCATGATACTTCAGAATCAATTGTACCGTCATGTTTGTAAATTGTATCTGTAAGGCTTTTTACCGTTCTTCACCGTACAGTTCAATCCCTGTTTGTATATTTTATCTGATTTTTCAATAAAACGTAGAAAAAAAATAAAAAATAAGGCTAGGTGTACACTACGACATTAGTCGCGACAATTTTTATAATGGCAGTCTATGGTGTGGCACAGCAACATGCGACATGCTGCGACTGAGACTCAACAGTCGCAGAAAAATCCATCTCGAATGGATATTCTGCGACTGTTGCGTCGCAGTCGCAGCATGTTGCATGTTGCAGTGCCACACCATAGACTGCCATTATAAAAATTGTCGCGCGGCATTAGTGCAGCAAAATGTCGCGCGACAAATGTCGTTGTGTAGACCTAGCCTAAGGGTACAACACCTCTGGGCATAGACAGAGCCACAGAGCATATGAGCATCTCAGAGGAGTTGAAGCCGGATCTGAGGAGTAGAAAGCAGTAATTATCCTGTGCATCCTGATCGCAGCCGAAGCCTGTACAATAGGCCAGTGACCAAAACCAGGGAGCCTGCAGTCTGCAAGCAATGCTGTATGTTGTGGAAGGGCGTATTGGGACTGAGGAGATAGTGGTTTTGAGAATGGATATACACAGGGGTTTAATTAGCCTTTCTGCTGCCTGAGGTGAAAATTGAAACATCGCCCCTCTCCCCACACCAATTTCTCAACCTAACCCCTTTCTTCCTAACATTACATATATCAATACAAAACATACAGGGTAATACAGCCCCACATACCTCTTACATCCAGTGATGTCTCCTCTGATGTTCTCTTTCCTCATCTTCTACATTCAGTACAGATCGCCATGATGATTTCTTTCAGCCATCTCTCGTCTCCGCAGTTTGACAAAAAAACATCTTAGTTTACTACTTTTCCATCATCCTCCCATCTTCTGGACAAATCATCCTACCGCCCCCAATACTCTGCCTGCCGTACTCCCCAATACTATACTGCAAAAACAGATAAATCCAGGGTGCCCCCATGGTAATAGTGCTCCCAAAAGTCCCAACTAATAATTCTCTGCCAGAGCACACTTGGTAGTAATACTGCCCCTACAGTGCCCCCAACATGGTATTATATTTGTCTGTTCGCACTTACAAGACCGTGTACCTAACTAACCTCTTGTCTGTAACTAAGTCTGTGCCCTCATTGAGAGACTCTAACCCTTAAGACGATAGCCTGTCAAAGACTGATGTATGCCTTAAAGGGCAGCAGATTTCTACCTATGACACTGGCTGACCTGTTACATGTGCGCTTGGCAGCTGAAGACATCTGTGTTGGTCCCATGTTCATATGTGCCTGCATTGCTGAGAAGAATGATGTTTTAATATATGCAAATGAGCCTCTAGGAGCAACGGGGGCGTTGCCGTTACACCTAGAGGCTCTGCTCTCTCTACAACTGCTGCGCCTTAAGCACTTTGATTGACAGGGCCATCTTCTTTCTTTCTTTAATTCTTTATTCCCTTATTAACTTTTTCTTGGCATTTTAGAAGAATTTACACTGATCTCCAATCAAGTGCCTTCCAGCTTCTGCAAAACTACTACTCCTAGTATGCCCTTAAATCCTGTGGAAATTTGTCAATGAACCCACAAATTAGCTCACCAACAGTTGCTGTATAGTCACACTATAAAAAGAAATTCTAATTTTGTTGAGCTTGGTGGGCTTCTGCTCATTTATAGCAGCCAATCAGAAAAATCTGAGCTGCACTTTAAAGCAAGCAGGATGTACACGCGGCATATACGGTGTATCTATCTATAAGCTTTCTTTTTTCTCTCTTTTTTGTCTTTTAAAGCAATTAAAACGTTCTCACTTTGTCTTCATATGATCAATAAGTCAGGGCGTTAGTGGAAGGTGTATTAATGACAGGGAGTCATATGGCGGGTCTATACACAATATACATTGTAGCAGATCGCGGCGAGTCTAAATAGTTCCAGACTGAGCTTTAATAAACTGATAATGATTGATTTGCTCTATGCCGATCGTGTCACCCCGCTAAACGCACTATTGATGTCCTTAATCCGCACGCTTCACACTGCTATGATTTAAAGAAGCTCTAATTGAATTCTGAATTCCTTTTCATTTAATTTACAGAACTAAGATGCAGATTCCAATGGGAGAAAAGTAACTTAAGTAATTTTTTCATTAAAACAGGGTTATTCCAGGTGAAAAACAGGAAAATGATGAATTGCAGCTCGAAAAGTCTCTATAATTAAAACAACGTGATAATGATCAGTCGTGTTACTCAAGGTCACATTAACCTTGACAGATATTATCCAGATGCTGCAACATTATCTCTTCCTTGGGTGAAGCTGAAGCACGTGACTGTACTGTATACTGAGAAGTGGAGGGGTAACCTGAGGCTCCTGATGCTGAAATGGGTTGTCAGATGAACATGACAGAGGGGAGAGGGGAGAGGGCGCCACTCATGATCACCCTCTATGAACCAATAAGGAGAGCAAATCCCATTCTAGCAGACTGAAACCGTCTTTGTGCCTGAATAAACACCATGTAATAATGCTGGGACCCTGAAAGATGGAGCTGAAATGCGACATTGGCTACGGGGAAGATGAGGGTCTCATGATCTGTAACACCAATGACCCAGATCACTCTGTTTAGCTCGGCTATTTAGTTTACTTGTGTCTTAAGTGGCAGAGGAACCATTGAGCCCGTACGCTCTATGCACCCTCAATGGGCAGAAGAACCATTGAGTCACTATGCTCTATACACCCTCAATGTGCAGAGGAACCATTGAGCCGCTAGGCTCTATGCACCCTAAATGTACAGAGGAACCATTGAGCCCCTACGCTCTATGCACCCTCAATGTGCAGAGGAACCATTGGGCCCTTACGCTCTATGCACCCTCAATGGGCAGAGGAACCATTGAGCCCCTACGCTATATGCACCCTCAATGTGCAGAGGAACCATTGAGCCCTACGCTCTATGCACCCTTCATGTACAGAGGAACCATTGGGCCCTTACGCTCTATGCACCCTCAATGGGCAGAGGAACCATTGAGCCCCTACTCTCTATGCACCCTCAATGGGCAGAGGAACCATTGAGCCCTACGCTCTATGCACCCTTCATGTACAGAGGAACCATTGAGCCCCTACGCTCTATGCACCCTCAATGTGCAGAGGAAGCATTAAGCCCCTATGATCTATGCACCCTCAATGTGCAGATGAACCATTGAGCCCCTATTATTTATGCACCCTCAATGTGCAGAGGAACCATTGAGCCCTACACTCTATTCAACCTCAATGTAGAGCGGAAACATTGAGCCCTACGCTCTATGCACCCTCCATGTACAGAGGAACCATTGAGCCCTACGCTCTATGCACCCTCAATGGGCAGAGGAACCATTGAGCCCCTATGCTCTATGCACCCTCAATGTACAGAGGAACCATTGAGCCCCTACGCTCTATGCACCCTCAATGTGCAGAGGAACCATTGAGCCCCTATGCTCTATGCACCCTCAATGTGCAGAGGAACCATTGAGCCCTACGCTCTATGCACCCTCAATGAACAGAGGAACCATTGAGCCCTACGCTCTATGCACCCTCAATGAACAGAGGAACCATTGAGCCCTACGCTTTATGCACCCTAAATGTACAGAGGAACCATTGAGCCCTACGCTCTATGCACCCTCCATGTACAGAGGAACCATTGAGCCCTACGCTCTATGCACCCTCAATGGGCAGAGGAACCATTGAGCTCCTACGCTCTATGCACCCTCAATGTACAGAGGAACCATTGAGCCCCTAAGCTCTATGCACCCTCAATGTGCAAAAGAACCATTGAGCCCCTATGCTCTATGCACCCTCAATGTGCAGAGGAACCATTGAGCCCTACGCTCTATGCACCCTCAATGAACAGAGGAACCATTGAGCCCCTACGCTCTATGCACCCTCAATGAACAGAGGAACCATTGAGCCCTACGCTCTATGCACCCTCAATGAACAGAGGAACCATTGAGCCCTACGCTCTATGCACCCTCAATGTACAGAGGAACCATTGAGCCCTACGCTCTATGCACCCTCAATGGGCAGAGGAACCATTGAGCCCCTATGCTCTATACACCTTTAATGTGCAGAGGAACCATTAAGCCGCTAGGCTCTATGCACCCTCAATGTGCAGAGGAACCATTGAGCCCCTATGCTCTATGCACCCTCAATGTGCAGAGGAACCATTGAGCCCCTATTCTTTATGCACCCTAAATGTGCAGAGGAACCATTGAGCCCTACGCTCTATGCACCCTCAATGGGCATAGGAACCATTGAGCCCCTACGCTCTATGCACCCTCAATGTACAGAGGAACCATTGAGCCCCTACGCTCTATGCTCCCTCAATGTACAGAGGAACCATTGAGCCCCTACGCTCTATGCACCCTCAATGTGCAGAGGAACCATTGAGCCCTACGTTCTATGCACCCTCAATGAACAGAGGAACCATTGAGCCCTACGCTCTATGCACCCTCAATGAACAGAGGAACCATTGAGCCCTACGCTCTATGCACCCTCAATGGGCAGAGGAACCATTGAGCCCCTATGATCTAAACACCTTTAATGTGCAGAGGAACCATTGAGCCGCTAGTCTCTATGCACCCTCAATGTGCAGAGGAACCATTGGGCCCTTACGCTCTATGCACCCTCAATGTGCAGAGGAACCATTGAGCCCTACGCTCTATGCACCATCCATGTACAGAGAAACCATTGGGCCCTTACGCTCTATGTACCCTCAATATGCAAAGGAACCATTGAGCCCTACGTTCTATGCACCCTCAATGTACAGAGGAACCATTGAGCCCCTATGCTCTATGCACCCTCAATGTGCAGAGGAACCATTGAGCCCTTATGCTCTATGCACCCTCAATGTGCAGAGGAACCATTGAGCCCCTATTCTTTATGCACCCTCAATGTGCAGAGGAACCATTGAGCCCTACGCTCTTTGCACCCTCAATGTACAGAGGAACCATTGAGCCCTACGCTCTATGCACCCTCAATGTACAGAGGAACTATTGAGCCCTACGCTCTATGCACCCTCAATGGGCATAGGAACCATTGAGCCCCTACGCTCTATGCACCCTCAATGTACAGAGGAACCATTGAGCCCCTACGCTCTATGCACCCTCAATGTGCAGAGGAACCATTGAGCCCCTATGCTCTATGCACCCTTAATGTGCAGATGAACCATTGAGCCGCTAGGCTCTATGCACCTTCAATGTACAGAGGAACCATTGAGCCCCTATGCTCTATTCACACTCAATGTGCAGAGGAACCATTGGGCCCTTATGCTCTATGCACCCTCAATGGGCAGAGGAACCATTGAGCCCCTATGCTCTATGCACCCTTAATGTGCAGAGGAACCATTGAGCCGCTAGGCTCTATGCACCTTCAATGTACAGAGGAACCATTGAGCCCCTGTGCTCTATGCACCCTCAATGTGCAGAGGAACCATTGAGCCCCTGTGCTCTATGCACCCTCAATGTGCAGAGGAACCATTGAGCCCTACGCTCTATGCACCCTCAATGTACAGAGGAACCATCGAGCCCCTGTGCTCTATGCACCCTCAATGTGCAGAGGAACCATTGAGCCCTACGCTCTATGCACCCTCAATGTACAGAGGAACTATTGGGCCCTTACAGTCTATGCACCCTTAATGTGCAGAGGAACCATTGGGCTTCTACGCTCTATGCACCCTCAATATGCAGAGGAACTATTGGGTCCCTACTAGTGATGGACGAACATCGGCCGGGACGGTTCGCGAACGCACGTTCGTGACCAAATGTTTGCGAACCGCGCGTTCGCGGCGGGCTCCATTGACTTTAATGGCAGGCGAACCTGAAAAACCTTCAGGTCATATTTTCAGCCACCAAATACTTTCTAGAAGTGCACAAATAGTCCCACAACATGGACAGTGACATACCAGAGGGGGATCATTGGCAAAAATTCCCACAAAAAATATGGATTTTAATCAGGTGCCATTTTTATGCGTCTTAAAGGGAAACTCTCATAAATATGCCCTGCTGGAGCCTAGAAAAATTTTATTTTAGGCCACGGGAGTACAGGCCCTAAATATTAGGCATTCACCAGACAGAAAACATTAAGTGATTATGTGGCTGGTGGTACATTAGGTGGTCACTGGATAATTTTTTTTACTGTAGGCCAGTACAGGCCCCAAAAATTAGGCATTCACCTGACAGAAAAGAACTCGGGAAGCACTAGGAGCATCCATCAACTGAGGTACCCAGTCGGGGTGCTAGGAGATCCGTTACAGTGGTGGCAGCAGTGGGATGGCGTCCTAGTGCGAGGAGAAGCAACTCGGAGACACCGTTTGTGGATTTATAATTAGGGCAACGCTAGTACTTGTACAGCGCCCCTGGTGATAGCAGCATGGAATCAGCTAGTTCTTGGACAGCGTTCAATGAGGAACAGGAGGATCACCCCGATTACAGGGATGCAGTCCGGAAAAGCATATGGCACGAGCCCCTGGAGGACGTGCAGCGTCGGCGGGGAGAGAGTCTCCCATGTGAGGAGCAGAGGTTGCAGATGCGATGGGAGCTGTGAATGCCTCTACTGGGAGAGCAGCCCCTGAAGGCGTGGGTGTCGGAGCGCGAGACCCTGGTATGGCAGGAGACCTGGCTGGATGATGCATATCAGGGACTACGGGAGGACCCACAGTGGAGATGGGACCGAGGTCTCTCTATCAGCCCTGCAGGGATGCTGGGCAGCCGGCCCAGTTCCCCGGCGGCATTGTATTATAAAGGGAGAAGAGACAAACGGTATATCTCCCCAGCGGCTGCCAGTGTCACAGAGAGAGGAGACTGTCGGTCTCTTATCTCAGCAACAAGCATCACTGGGAGTGGAGAAGTTCGCTACCCCTACCCAGCACCCAGCACCCAGCAGCATTCCAGGGAGAGGAGACAATCGGTCGATCTCCTCAGCGGCAGAGGGCGTTCCAGGGAGAAGAGGTAGCCGACCTGTCTCCCCAGCGGCAGTGTGGTTACCCAGGAGATGATATGGGTGGCATCACTCTCCTGCAGCAGAGTCAAGCGGACCAGTTAGAAGAGGTTCTGGATTCATCTTGTCCGACTAACACAGGTCCAGAACATTTGGAGGTCTGGTACCTGGTTAGTCTACTGTTGGGAGGAGAGAAATGTGACGGACTGAAGCGTCACTGGGTCTGCTGGAGAGGCCTGAGGGCTAGCCTCCTTCCTATGGACTATGGACTTAGAACTATGGAGAACCCCCCCCCCCCCCCCCCCCGCTCATTATTCTACAAAGGGAAAAATAGCTAGTTTCTGAGTTTCTGCCTGTGAGTGATTACGTTATCCCATTGTGTTGGTTAATTGTATCACAGGTGGGTGTTGTCTGCCTGTGAGTGATTATGTTATCCCATTGTGTTGATTAATTGTATTAAATGTGATTGGTTTAGGTAAAAACTGTCTCAGTCTTCCACAAGGTCCCCATGGGGAGTGTCCCTTGCTGTAAGACCTGCATAAAAGGCTGACATGTAGCCTCAATAAATGTCCTGTTCTACCCTTCATGAAGTCTGGGCTCATGTTTGGGGGATTGGAGTACTACACTCTGGGCTTTGCTATAATCATTATACTCTCCAGAGTATAATCCATAGCTCTTGTAAGAGCTGTTCCTGTTCCTGCATCGCTCTCTGAAGGAAGAGAGGTGCACCCACTGGAACCTGGAAGCATTGTCGTAGGTCCAGGGTGGGTAGAAGACGGTGAGATCCCAACCAAGCTGCGGCGGTTCGTGGGGTCAGCAGTGCCTACGGTGTCAAGTGGAGTGCTTGGAGTCCTCGGGAAGCACTAGGAGCATCCATCAATGGAGGTGCCACAATCGGGGTGCCAGGAGATCCATTACAGGCGGTAACTGGATAAAAATTTTACTGTAGGCCACTGGAGTACAGGCCCCAAAAATTAGGCATTCACCTAAGCCTTTTATGCCACTGTATATACATAAGACAAGGACCATTCTTTGTTCTGTGTGGTGGCGGATATATGTGGGCTGTCATGAGGAAATTCAATTACATGTGGTCGTCACAGGTGTTGAATTCCTCCGAGATCCATGCCTCATTCATTTTTAGAAATGCGAGGTAGTCCACACTGTCGTGAGCTAGGCGAGTGCGCTTATCGGTCAGGATCTCCCCTGCTGTGCTGAATGTCCTTTCAGACAGGACACTCGACAAGGGGAAAGCCAAGAGTTCCATGACTAATTGTGCCAGCTCTAGCCACAGGTCAAGCCTGCACACCCAGTAGTCCAGGGGTTCCTCACTTCTCAGAGCGTCCACATCGGCCGTTAACCCGATGTAGTCAGACACCTGTTGGTCCAGGCATTCCCAGAGGCTGGGTTGGCTGCAAGAATGATCTCATATCCGAAGTGACTTAAGGCGATTAAATATATAATTTAATCTTGTTCTGTCTGGTATCTCAATCACGAATTCCCACGTCCGTGTTTCGGCATAGTTATACGCTACTGCAGGTTGGTTTCTAACCCTATATAATCCCGTTAGCGAACCAGGCTTATATCAAATGAGAAGCTGGTGGCAGCAAAAAGGTATATCAAACTCCTTAATCAGTATTTTGTGGAAGCAGGTATATCACAGGCCTCAATCAATATCTGGTGGAAACGAGTATATCCAACCGCTTAATCTGTATTTTGTGAAAGCAGCTATATCGCAGGCCTCAATCAATATTTGGTGGAAACAGGTATATCAAACCCCTTAATCAGTATTTTGTGGAAGCAGGTATATCGCAGCCCTCAATCAGTATTTTGTGGAAGCAAGTATATCAAACCCCTTAATATGTATTTTGTGGAAGCAGGTATATCCCAGGCCTCAATCAATATTATGTGGAAGCAGATATAGCGAACCTCTTAATCAGTATTTTGTGGAAGCAGGTATGTCGCAGGCCTCAATCAATATTTGGTCGAAGGAGGCATATCAAACCCCTTAATCAGTATTTTGTGGAAGCATGTATATCACACCCATCAATCAATATTTTGTGGAAACAGGCATATAGTACCCCTTAATCAGTATTTTGTGGAAGCATGTATATCACACCCCTCAATTTTTTTTTTTGCCACAACAGTTATATCACACCACCCTGTTTATTTGGAGCAACAGGTATATCGCAGCCCTCAATCAGTATTTTGTGGAAGAAGGTATATCACACCCCTCAATCATTGTTTTGGGGCAACAAGTATATCACACCCATTGCAATTAGTTGTTCCAATAGCGTTTGTCCCTCTGTATAGCTGCGGTATCGCAGCAGAACCGCACACAACTGCTGCACAATACAAATGTACTATAATATACTTTCTATGTTAGAAAGTATATTATAAGTATATCACACACCTCAGTATATCACACCTATCGATAGCACACATATACGAGTCCTTAAAAGGACTTTTTTGGCCCTATTAGCTAGCGTTAGTTGTCCCTAACAGCCTGTCCCTGCTCCACAAAGCAACCTCTCCCTACACTGGCAAAACACAGAATGTAAAATGGCTGCCAGATCGGGTTCTTTTATAGGGTGGGGGTGTGTCCATGTGCTGAAACATCTCAATTGGCTATCCTGTCCCACCTGATGGATGTGTCATGGGTCAAAGTTCAGCGCAATGCAAAAGAATATGCGAAATATGGCGAATCGCGAACGTGCAAAGTTCGCCACGAAACGACCGCCGGGCGAACCGCAAGGCCATCTCTAGTCCCTAGAGGAACTATTGTGCAGAGGAACCATTGGATCTCTACGCTTTGTGCACCCCCAATGTGACATCATAATAAATGGTGCTTATTCCTGTTACTGCATTGGGATACTTGCTATTGCAACAACACATTGAACCAACGACAACAACAACATAATGGAACTTGGGAGAAGGGAAAATGCAAATGTAGCAATTTGTGTACTGATCACAAAACTAGTTAAAACACAGTTGCAGCAAACTTGAACTTATTTTTTTAATTGGTTTTTATTGCATTAAGTATCAGTTTAAAGTTTGCTATAACAATGCATTTAACATGTTAACTGTCAAGTAAAGGTTTGCTACATCTGTCTCATCAGTTGTTAGAATGATAACTCCTTTGTCTGATCAGCATTTTGCTAAGTTGATAACATCCGGCGAGAACTCTCACAGGTTACTTTAAAAATGTTGCGAGCAACCGGGATTGGCTGATGCCTCATCCTCTCCTGTGTACTCACATTGTTTGAGGGAGTTAATATGCAACTCACTTTAACCTGAATATGGTTCACTTTATCAACTTGCATAATTTAACGAGAAGTTGTTGATTGGTTAGCCTTCCATAAATCAGTTTCAAAGTTTCTATGCTTCTTTGCCGGTTATAGCAAAAGCTCTGTGCATTTGTTTCCAGATTATTGAAACAAGGTCTATGCTATTGGTACTCAGTTTATTAAGTGTTTCCTGGGACCTGTTTTTTCCACTGTCTTTCATTGCAGCTAGCATAGGAGTTGTGTTTGTCATGGATTCTGTTTTCTCTTTGGTTTTTATTTGCCTTGTCGGGTTATATTGTGGAGCAGGGTCAGTTCTGCTGGCTTATTTATGCTCAATAATTGTTCACTGCTCTGTGCCTGAATGCCATCACCATCTTCTGTCTGCTCCATTGCTATCATATCCTTCATTGATTTGTATTATCCTTTGGTTCCTGTCATCTATTGGTGAGTTTTCTTTTTGTGTATTTTGTGTATTAATTGTCTGCCAGTGTTCATATGTGCTCAATATAAAAGTCCACACTTAATATTGGTGGAACCAGTAGGAACTACTAGGAACCAGTGTTCAGTAGGAGAGACTCTGCTAGAATGCATGAGATCAGAAGGGTCAAATATATGATGATGTCAAACAAGCCAAAAAGGCAAAATAGTGGCCCAGTCATGGAGTGGGGGTGGGAACAGCATAAGAAGTCCACAGAGTGGCCCAATGACATAGTGTTGAGGTGGCAACAGCATGAGGAGACCACAGAGTGGTGAAGTGGCAGCAGAATAAGGAGACCACAGAGTGGCCCAGTGACATAGTGTTGAGGTGGCAACAGCATGAGGAGACCACAGAGTGGTGAAGTGGCAACAGAATGAGGAGACCACAGAGTGGCCTAGTGACATAGTGTTGAGGAAGCAGCAGCATGAGAAGATCACAGAGTAATCATGTGGCAGCAGCATGAGGAGACCACAGAGTGGTGGTGATGTGGCAGCAGCATGAGGAGACCACAAAGTGGCCCAGTGACATAGTGTTGAGGTGGAAGCAGCATGAGGAGACCATAGAGTGGCCCAGTGACATAGTGTAGAGGTAGCAGCAGCATGAGGAGAACAGAGAGTAGTGACGTGACAGCAGCATGAGGAGACCACAGAGTGGTGAAGTGGCAGCAGCATAAGGAGACCACAGAGTGTCCCAATGACATAGTGTTGAGGTGGCAGCAGCATGAGAAGACCACAGAGTGGTGAAGTGGCAGCAGCATGAGGAGACCACTGAGTGGCCCAGTGACATAGTGTTGAGGTAGCAGCAGCATGAGAAGACCACAGAGTGGTGAAGTGGCAGCAGCATGAGGAGACCACAGAGTGGCCCAGTGACATAGTGTTGAGGTAGCAGCAGCATGAGGAGACCTCAGTGTGGTGAGGTGGCAGCAGCATGAGGAGCCCAGTGAAAGAGTGGGGAGGTGGGGGGCAATACTAGTACCAGCTGAGGATGGTGGCTGGCAGAATGAGCACCTGGCTGCAGGTGTGGCATCAGGCGGGTGGCAGCATCAGAAGAGTAGCTGAAGCAGGTAGCCAGAAGAAACAGGTCTCTTTTGTCATAGTGTTGGTGTGGCACCATGGATGATCTTGTCTGATGCTTCAGGGACTGGTGTTTGAAAATCCTGGCTGATCCACACCTGGTTCATCTTCACAAAGGTCAGTTTCTCCACATTTTGGGGGGAGAGGCGAGTTCTCCTTGGGGTAACTTTGCCCCCCGCCGCACTAAACACCCGCTCTGATGCCACACTGGAAAACTTGTCCAGAGGAAACTCGGCCAGTTGCGGCCACAAATCGAATTTGGTTGCCCAGTAGTCCAGGGGATCTTCAATGTGGGGTGGCTGTTACGGTGGGGAGTGGGGGAAACCCCCCACCGTGCGGTGTCAAAGGGTAAAAGGGGATCAGCCTGGCCAAAAAGAGTAATAAGGGAGCAGGTCACCTCCTACAGCGTCCCTAATCCTTTCCCTGACTCCTCGCCATATGAGCGGACCCCGATGATAGGAAGACTCATACTCAGGATTCCTAGAGACCCTAAATCGCCCTGGTAATCCCTCACCAAGGAGCAGAGAAGAGACGACCTGTTCATCCCAGTAATTGAGGAACAGGAGTCTCTATCTGAGGCCAGGCTGCAAGGAGAGGGGAACACATACAGCTAAAGGAGATAAGCGAAACTCATAACACACTTACCTGCCACAGACACACTGACTGGAACCCATGCACCAGTGCTGCTGTCCACACCAACATTAAAGGACACAGCACAAACCACACAGTAACCCAGGACATCCATAGCTGCAATAAACATGAGACAGGGGAATGTCTAGCAAACATGACACCAAACATCACCAGACATGTAACACTAAACTAGACATACAAACACCCTGAACATAACCCACTCCATACAAATAGGGACAGGAAGGGAAGGAGACACCGGGATGACATTGATGACCACAAGGGTGGCCCTCACTGGACAGATGGAACACCCTGAACTGGAGCAGAGCTCCAGCACTAACCAAAGCTGAAGTACAACTGACTCCAGCCATGAAACCACTGAAGATATAAGCCAAGTGACCACACCCAGTCAGGGAGTTAACCCTTACAGCACCAGACAGAGGGAGGCTACAACTTAAAGGGGAAGTGCACACACAAGCATACTAAACCACATGTTACCACCGGCAACAGCATGCGTGGCAACCATGTCACGGCAATCACCCAGAAGCCCAAGACACTGCCACCGCATGCTCTCACAGCAACACGTTGCCGCGGGCAACCACAAGTGTGGCAACAGGGTCACAGCACAAACCAAAGGCCGTGACAGTGGCAGGGTGCACTCCTAGTATGCCACAACCTGCTGGTTCAGGTTCTGCTCTATGTATATCTGCTGCTGCTGGTGAGTAGTTTCTTCAGTAGACGGGTGAAGAAAACTGCTCCTCAGCGACTCTAGACTGATGTTGCTGCTGATGGAGCTGGTACTGCTCCTGCCCCCCCCCCCCAGCAGCCATGTCCCCGCTGGTTAGACCTGCGTGAGGTTGGGCGATGGCACACATAGGCAGCAGCCAACTGACGACATAGGATATCTCGATAGTAGTTCAGTTTGTCCTCCCTCTCAACGGGTGTAAAAAAGGCCCCCATTTTCGACTGGTAGTGAGGGTCTAACATGGTGGAGAGCCAGTAGTCATCCCTCTGCCGAATGGTAACAATTTAGCTGTCACTACGCAAGCAAGTGAGCATGCATTGGGCCATTTGCGCAAGTGTCTCGGAGAGACTCCCTGTCTCCATCTCCACTGCATACTGCCATGGTGTGTCTGGGTCCTCTGCCTCGTCTTCCTCATTGCCCTGTAGCTCTTTTGGCTGCTCCTGCTCCTCCTCTCCTGTCACCTGTGTAGAAAAACCACCCATTTCTCTACACATTGCTTGTGCTTGAATTTCATCCTCCTCCTCTAGTTCAGCCCCCACAGGGCTCATGTGGCCGTGAGATGTAGTCGCCACGTCTCCTGTTCCCTGGCCAGCCAGATTTAGCAGCATCTGTTCCAGGACATGAATCAGTGGAATGACGTTGTTCATCCTGTAGTCCTGGCGACTGACAAATAAAGTGGCCTCCTGAAAGGGCCCAAACAAACGGCAGGTGTCAAGCATGAGCTGCCACTGGCTGACATCGAAGTTACACAGAGGAGTACTCCTGTCCACGTGTATCATCAAGAAATCGTTTATGGCCTTTTTCTGTTCATATAATCGGTCCAACATATGGAGGATGGAATTACAATGGGTGGAAACGTTGCATATCAGCCTATGTTGGGGGACGCCGTTCTGCCGCTTAAGCTCAAGGAGGGTGTGCTTTGCATTGTTCGAGTGGCTGAAGTGCATGCAAAGTTTCCTGGCCATTTTCAGGATGTCTTGCAGATGGGGTGAAGACTTCAGGAACTGTTTTACAACCAGATTGAACACGTGCACCATGCAGGGTGCATGGCTCAGCCCTCCTTGATGCAGCGCAGACACCATGTTCTTCCTGGTGTTGGTCACCATGGTTCCGATTTAGAGTTGTTTTGGAGAAAGCCAGTATTCGATTTATTGATGAAGAACGCGGAGCCGTTCCTCCCCGTGTGACTCCGTTGTTCCTGCTGTGGAGGCTGAGGGAACGGTGGAGGATGAGGGGGCAGACATTGTCGCAGAACCAACAGCGTGAGAACGTGGAGGCGGAAGCGGTGTCACCTGGCCAAGTTGCTGGTGTGGCTGGGCAGGAACCACATTTACCCAGTGGGTCGTAAAGGGCGTATATTGTCCTTGACCGTAGTTATAGCTCCACATGTCGGCACTGCCTTGCACTTTAGCAGACACCGACAGGCTCACAGACTTGCCCACCTTCTGTTCTACATTTGTGTGCAGGGCTGGTACTGCCTTTTGGGCTGGTACTGCCTTTTTCGCAAAGAAATGACAGCTTGGGACTCTCCACCTCCGCTCGGCACAAGCCATCAGTTCTCTGAAAGGTGCAGAGTCCACCACTTGGAAAGGGAGGACTGCATCACCAGCAACATGGCCAGGAGCAAGTTCAGCTTCTGCGCCGTTGGATGAGTGCATGCATACTGTTTTCTTGACAATCGATTCGGTGATCGAATGCTGATGGAATGACTGACAAGGAGTAGGAAGAGGAGCAGGAGCATCAGGACCAGCAGATAATGGGAAGGACAAACAGCTCCCTTCGGCTGAGCTGGTAGAGCCTTGACTGCATGAAATTGGGTGTGTGCCACTTGGTGATGGAGCGGTTGCTGCGGTAGGCTGGACCACTACATTGAAGCCACGGTTCTCCCAGGCCACTTTATAGTGATGCTGCATGTGTTGACGCAGGGCCGTGGTGCCAACATTGGCACCCTGGCCACGCCTCACCTTCTGCCCACAAATTCAGCAAATGGCCATGTTCCCCTCCTCCTCCGGCGGCCTAACAAAATATTGCCACATTGCCGAGTATGGCATTTTTCCCCCAGCACTCTGCGCTGACTGTCTGATACAGTTTCCTCCGTGAACCCCTGCACCGCTACTTTCCAAGCTGGTAGGCTCCTGCGAAGCGGGTGGTCTACCCCGGGCACATTTGGATCCCGACCTCCCACTGCTGCCACCCTGCTGACTAACTGCCATGCTGCCACCCTGATGGCTCAGCCACTGCCTCACGCGCAAGCTGCCACCCTCTTCTCCTGCTGCTGATGATGAAGCCCCTTCTTCACCCGGCTCCCAAGTGCGATCGGCTACATCATCATCATCCGCTACTGTCTGCACGTCACTGATGTCCTCCTCAACGGTCTCTGGGTCAGGAGCCTGACCGCTCGCAACACCTGCTTTCAAGCGACTCTCATCATCACTACTACAGGAGGAAGCGGCGGGTTTCTCCTCCACATCTAGGCTGGGCAGTAGCTGCTGACTGTCCTCTAGTAGCTCGTCCTCACTGAAAAGTGGAGCCGAGCCTCCGGCATATAATACTTCTCTTGCTGACGGAACTGAAAATGACAGAGGAAGGTTCAGAACAGGTGAGGGCACAGGGCCTGCTCCCGGGCCATGCCAACTAAGCGTCGTGTCAGAGGAACCCACGACTCTTGGCTGGGGGTGTCTGATGTCACTTGCGATGAAGTTGAAGACTGAGTCAACAATTCAAGCGCCGCTGCTTTGCTGGTCAACACATGACCGCTAGATGACACCGGGAGCTCTGGCCTCTTGCTGCGACTCCTGCTGCCACCCCCCCTTCTTCTGCTGCCTGTGACAGAAACATTTTGCTCACTGCCCATTCCCTTTGAAGGGCCTGTCACCTGTCTGTCTGACATACTGTGTAATAAAAGAATTAAATCAAAATTAAAATAATACCCCCCAAAAAAGGCTGTAGTACAACGTTACTTCACAGCTGAATGGCAATTTAGACATGTTATAAGGCCGATTTATTGGCCTGTATTTGTGGGAGGGGCTCTGCCCCGCTATTTAGGGTCACTCCCCCCTCCTTCTACGTCTGTTGCAGCACAGAACGTGGCTACAGCTGTCTACAACGCTACAAACAGTGCCTTACTGCCCTCGTGCGTCTCCGGAGTGCGCCCCGCTAGCCAGGTAAGGTGCCGCCTCAGTCAGCGGCCGCGTTGCTTGAAGTCCGGTCAGCGGCGCTGGCTCCCCAGGTAATGGGGAGTCACGCTGCACCGGAGCGATCTGCCTGGCTGCATGGGCTCCAACGCGGCAGTGTAGGTAGGCTGCAGGGGTCAACGTGATCCCGAATTCGTTGCTCAAATGTCTGGCATGGGCCGCTGTGCCATTAGTAAGGCAGGTTTGTTCTTCACTTACATTTTTCTTGTCTCCTCTCCTGTTTCTGCTGGCCTGCTTGCTCCCGGTCTCCCGCGCGGTGTCTCAGGCATCGATCCTGTCCGGGTCCTTTCGCCCCTGGTGGCCACAGTTGGGAATGCAGGCCGGGGGTTCGCAGGACAGCTCGTTGCAGGCTAGGAGATTGGCGCCCTCTGGTGTGCACTCCTGCTACTGCATGAGAAAAAAATAAATAATAATACATATATACTAATTTCACATCTTGCAAATTTATTAATTTATACACACTCTATTATGTGTTTAAAAAAAAAAATAATAATATAACAATAACTCATTGTTTGAAACATATATGCATGAAAAAAAAAAGAAAAGTAAATAAAATACAATGATACATATGCACGTACAACGGTTTAGCTAGGCTCTCCTTTCCCATTTCATTAGATTGTGTTCAGTCATTTTGCAGGTACGACATTACCACGCTAGTTCACTTCATACCTTCACAGTTTACGCATAGCACGCTTGTATATTCATCAATCTCGTTCACATTTCAAGTCACGTATCGCCGTTTTCCTTATATATTTAAGTATGTTTTCTCCGTTCTCTCTCCAGGGACATTCTTTCTTTTCAGGGTCAACTTTCGATTCTGTGTGGTCCAGTTTTGTTTCCAACAGGTAGTATAGGGAAGTTTTCAGAGGTAGGTTCGCTCCCTCATTTTGTCTTCTAAAAACTCACGGTTTTAACTCTGCCATTCGCTCCCCCCGCGCTGTGGGTAAGTCAGCTCAGTCTGTCGGTGGCAGAAATTATTGGTCACGAGGTGACACCAATCACGATGGCATGTTTGCGCACACCACATTATTCGGTGGTAGATTTGTCACTGGTGTCTGGTCTCGGGTCATGTTGCTGAGCCTCATTGTTACATACTGTACCTACAGGACCATGTCTCATACCTCTGATATCGTGGAGGCCTTGGTCAATGAGAATGCTGCTAGACTGTCCGAAGTGGGTAGCATCCCGTCATTACGGAATTGGACCTTTTCCGCCAAGTCTGCGGCGGCCCTCAGTCAATTTCAATTCCTCACGAACTGGGCTAATATCGACACTGAGATATTTTGCAGACATTTTGCTGGCCTTAGGGCTCCTGCTTGTTCTCTGTGTCAATCTATCTACCACACAGCAGAATGGTGTCACAAAGCTGCCTCAAGTGTCGATAGTAGCCTTTCCGCACAGCCATCTGGGTACTCTGAACCTCAGAATACCTCAGGTTTAGTTGATAAGTTAGGGAGGCCCATTAAATACCTCGGCCGATCTCAGATCTGCAATAATTTTAATTTTTCCTCCTGCAATTACAGTCAATGTAGGCTATTACATGTTTGTGTTAATTGCTTCAGAGCCCATCCCAAAATCAGTCTGTACATTAAAGGCGGATAAGTCATATTTGAGTGTCGTTAACATTGATTGCTTGCTGCATTTCCTATGCAACCACCACGACCCTAGCTTCGTACAGTTCCTCATGTCGGGATTTAGGTCAGGTTTCCACACTGGTCTAATTGCCCTGCCCGAATCATCTTATGAATGCAGAAATTTATTATCAGCGGAGCGTCACCCTCAAGCAGCAGATGAACTGATTTCTTGGCCAAAGGGTTCCTGATAGGCCCCTTTTCTTTCCCTCCTTTTGATCGGTGGAGAGTCAGTCCTATAGGCGTAGTCACAGGGAAGTTTAGCAATAAAGAAAGATTGATCATCGATTTATCAGCCCCACACGGTCACTCCATTCCCAGTATCAACTCTCTCATACCCTCAGAAGAAGACAGTATGAAATATTCCTCCATTGATCAGGCTATCGCCATAATACTGCAGTTAGGCCGTAACACTATTCTATCAAAAGCTAATATTTCTGACGCTTTTAAACTACTCCCCATCAGTCCAACTCTGTGGCAGTGGGACGGTATAAAGTGGAGAGATCTTAATTACTTTGCCTCTAAACTCACCTTCGGATCCAAAAGCAGCCCGTGGTTGTTTGACAAATTGGCTCAGGCTCTCCACTGGATACTAGTCAACGAGTTTCATTGTAGTTTTGTCATCCATTACTTGGATGACTTTCTATTGTTAGAATACCCCGGGTCCAATTCAAAAGCACTACAGTTGCTTCTAAGCTGTTTCCACCAACTTGGTATTCCCGTAGCCCCAAAAAAGGTCGAAGGTCCATCCTCAGCTATCACTTTCCTAGGCATCATTCTGGACACAATAAACATGGTCACAAAATTACCGGAAAACAAATTGGGCAGGATTAGGGTCGTCCTTCACAATTTTACGCAGACCAGAACTATTAAGAAAGTTGAATTACAGTCTCTTTTAGGTATGTTAAACTTTGCTATGTGAGTTATGTCCCAAGGTAGGCCATTTGTTTCACGACTACTAGCTCTCCTACCTTCAGCTCCTTCCCAAGACAGCCTCATATGCATTGACGACAAAGCAGTAGCCGATTTAGCCATGTGGGACTATTTTCTTAGTAATTGGAATGGTATCTCACTCTTCATCCCTGAAGTGTCCAACAGTTCCCCTATAGTTTTCTCCGATGCCGCTCCCAGTTCTGGGTTCGCAGCAATTTTTGGCACACATTGGCTAGCGAACGTGTGGCCTGACGAGGTGAAGTCACTGCCAGAGTTTTTTCAGCCTTCAGCTTTCTTTGAGATTTAACCCATAGTTGCAGCCGCCCATGTTTGGGGATCACGAATGGACCGGTCACACGGTGTTATTTGTTGCCGACAACGCAGCGGTCATTGATATCTTAAATAACGGGTCATCTAAATCCCCTCAGGTGATATTGTTCCTCAGACGTCTAGTGCTCCTTTTCTTGCAGCACCAGTTTCGAAATATATGCTCACATATATCCGGGCAAAAGAATGTCGCGGCCGATGCCCTGTCTAAAGCTAATTTTGCCCTTTTCTCACAGGTAGTTCCCAATGCAGACGTCAACGGTGCCACAGTTCCTCCTTTTACGTCACTGATCTGGGTTTAAGCTCTCATCTAGCTACAGCTCGTTCATTACAAGTCCCTGTCACCCAACACGGCCAGGACTTACCATACAGGTTAGAGGGCATTTCTTAAATTCCAAGACAAGTTTCCCCAAGGCAGTCTCGATTTTACCAACTACATCCTGGCTTTCATCGGCTATTGTCATTCTGAATTGAAACTGTCATACTCCACAGTTAAGTCTTACTTAGCCGGTGTTCAGCATTTCCGAGCCTCGAGTCAACCAGAAGCTCCCTCACTCTTCTCCATTCATGTAATTTAGGCTACTCTCAGGGGTCTTGAAAAATGCAATCAAAATAAGCATCCTGGCCGACAGGCCATCACCGGGCAAACATTTCGTCAGTTATCTGACATGTTAGACAATAGCCCCTTTGGTGCACAACAGAGTCTAGTGATCAAAGAAGCCATATACCTGGCTTTCTATGGGTTCCTGAGACCAGGAGAGTTTACCTCAGCCCTTAGTAGCTGCAGGTATCTGACTGTCGGTCAACTGAAGGCTAATAGAGAAAGCTTAATTCTCTCGCTCACGTCCACCAAAACATCACAATCAGGCCCTCCTACCCAGATCACATACTACCCTACCACCCACCGCTGGTGCCCTGTTCAAGTGCTACGCCAGTTGTTAAAAATTTTTGACAGTAAACCATCCCATAGTCCACTGTTGCCATTCAATTCAGCGCATCTCACAACCACCCAATTTGTTTCTCACATCCGTACCCTGGTGGCCAACCTAGGTTTAGACCCAGAGAAAAAGGGGGTCAGTCAGCACATCCCAAAGCGCAGGGGCACGTTGCTATGGCTGAGAACAAGACTGTTGAACAAAACAAGCAATGCAACAGCTCACTGCAAAGCAAATAAAGTACAAAATTGCATCATAATTGCAAATGCTATACTAATAAGTTAGAGATACTTGGCAAATCGTTTTGTACAAAATTATTTGAGCCCGTCTGCCGAACGTCAAGGCGGTCTCTAGTTAGACGGGTTCCTAACACTAAATATACCTGTTATGTGCCATGGCGGCTATCATATAATTCAGAAAGTGCAGGTTCCACTTGCATGCTGGATCCGCCTGAATTTCTGTCATTTTCGGTGCCAAAATGGCCTCCATTATATCCAGGGAAAGCGGTTACCAGCATGCACGCCGGGCCCACTCCACACCACCCCCGGCGCCACATGGTCACCAGGGACTGCAATGAGAGTCCACACACTATCTCTCTCCTGGTGCCAGGTGGCTTCAGCGAGTGAGGGGGAGCAGGCCAAGCTATATACTAACACTAATTAAAATCAACCTGTGGGACAGACGAGCTGGTCAGGAGTGCACGACTGGGGAGGCAGCCACACCTCCAGCACAAACTACAAAGAAAAAGGGGGTCAGTCAGCACATCCCAAAGCGCAGGGGCACGTTGCTATGGCTGAGAACAAGACTGTTGAACAAAACAAGCAATGCAACAGCTCACTGCAAAGCAAATAAAGTACAAAATTGCATCATAATTGCAAATGCTATACTAATAAGTTAGAGATACTTGGCAAATCGTTTTGTACAAAATTATTTGAGCCCGTCTGCCGAACGTCAAGGCGGTCTCTAGTTAGACGGGTTCCTAACACTAAATATACCTGTTATGTGCCATGGCGGCTATCATATAATTCAGAAAGTGCAGGTTCCACTTGCATGCTGGATCCGCCTGAATTTAGACCCAGCATCTGTCTCTGGCCACTCCTTTCGGATTGGCGCCGCTTCCACAGCATCCAAGAACCAAGTTCCTGCTCACGTCATCAGAAAGTAAGGGCGGTGGCAGTCCTCCTGTTATTACAGATACATACCTCACCCGAACGTTGAGATGTCTCTTGCCTTTCAGAACTTGGTACTGTAAGTGCAAATTGTAATAAAGTTTTCTGGTTACTTGTTGCCCCTTTTTGGCCTCCTTCAGTCATCCCTACAACGTTGCGGTTACGGCACAAATCAAACCGTTTTAGGTAACTACTAGTTAGGATTCCGTTCCAGGTGTAGCCCCGACCACAAGTTATAAGGCCGATTTATTGGCCTGTACTTGTGGGAGGGGCTCTGCCCCGCTATTTAGGGTCACTCCCCCCTCCCCTACATTCTACGCCTGTTGCAGCACTTGAGTTCCTCCAGTAAAGAAGTACACTGGTTTACTGGAGACCAATAACTCTCTGGACTTATTTTCCATTGGGGTGCACCATACCTTACCATCCCCTTCAGAGAGCAGCAACATTTGATGACACCTCAACGATGTTGCAGCATAGTGTGGGGGTCAACCCCTATGTGGCCACTGCATGTTATATTTTTTTTCAGAACTTTCTTAAAATGGTTTGCATGGACCTTACTTAACTAGACAATGCTGGATCCCATAGCAAACATTTGAAAGATACTTCACCATTCAGATCATTACCACGTCAGTGGGTCAACCATGTGAAATTCTCCCAGTATGGCTTGGAACTGCTGCTTCACAAATCAAAATTATACTATGGCTTTGTCATGATGAGACCAGCCTGCGTGGAAAGCGGTAGGCACTATAGATGAGAAAATTGATTCTGTAGAATGAAAATTCCACCCAGAATTTGGGAGAGAGATTGAACCAGAATGTCATCTACAGCTGTCCAGGCCATTTGAAACACTTTAAATTCGGGTCGAATGGAAATTATGAAAATTTGGTGTCACTAGTAGACACCTGCGTGGTACTAGACAATTGCTTGTGTAGTGATCCCAGGACTCTCTTGTTGCTGTCGTACATCTAATTCTCCAGATCTCAGTGGTCTTCTTAACAACCAAAGTGGTGGAACCAGCCTGGTAATAGAAGTTGAGTGGTGAAGACCCGCTAGGTCTCCAAGGTGATGGAGTTCTGCCAGGCACATGCTTTTTCTGCTTATTATTCGTAATTTCTCTGGTACCAGGGTCTCCAGGCAGCAGCGGCGCACTCGCCCTCTGAAGGTTGGCTGTTTATTTTATATAATCATATTTTTAGCATTTTTTGCAGAAGGTCAGAATTTTAATAGAACATTATCGTCAGAATGAAGCTTGTTTCCTTTCTTGCTCGTTTCGAGTCTTGCTGAGGTGCCCCACATTTACACAGGTGTATGCATCTGGTCAACAAAATGGCTTTTTGAGTCTGATTTAGACAAACTCAGCTGGAAAGCTTTTATTAATAAATACAGAACTAAATTCAGTAATTACCGCCGCGGCCGCGGTCGCTGCTGCCGGGAAATATTACAGCTCAGCACCAAAGAAATACAAGTGATTTTATTTCTTCTTAAACTGCAAGTGTTTTATCAAACAATGTAAAACGCAAAGAAAAATAATGATCCAAAAGAGCTGATTTACACTAATTGTGTACGTGAAAGCAGGACAGAGGGTATGGGGCAGACGTATAGCCCGCTCAGCTACCCAGGGGCCCTGGGGCAGACGTATAGCCCGCTCAGCTACCCAGGGGCCAAGAGCTTTGAAGGACGTCCTCCAGGGGTCATACACAGCATCACAGGTGGAGGAGCAAGATGGAGTCCAGCTGTCTTCAATGGAGGTAGTCAACCTTCTCACTGGCCTAGACCACCGGGGGTGTCACATTAACTCCTTCACTGTCCTAGCCAGCCAGGAATATTATCATCATGCCCCAGCCCACCAGGGATGACACCATGTATAAATGAGCTAAAGCTAACAGTCTGCTCGCCGATTCTTTGGTCAAGAACAGTTTTCCTTTTGCTTGGGGATAAGTCCAAAACTGTTGGTCTGCACTTTAAGGTATTGAACGTTACCATTAAACCTTCACTGCCGTAGACCACCAGGAATGTTGTCATTAACTCCCTCAATGCCCTAGCCCACTTGGAATATTATCATTAACCCCCATTGCCTACCAGAGAGATTGCAATTAAACTTTCCACTGCTAGTAAAGTTATTATTAACCCCTTCACAGCCCTAAACCACCAGAGATATAATATAAACCCCTACACTGCCTTTGACCACCAGGAATGGTAGTATTAACCCTTTCCCTGCCCTAAATTACCAGGTATGTCATCAAGTTCACCGCCCTGTCCTACCAGAAATATTATTATTAACTCCTCCTTTTCCCTAGTCCACCAGGAATATAATTATTGACCCCTCCACTGTCCTTGACCACAAAGGGTGACATATTTATTCCTATGCTGGTCTTTCTCATCAGAAATATTATCATTAACTCCTTCCATGCCTTAGCCCAGCTAGGATACTATCATTAACCCGTTTCATTGCCTTAGCCCACTAGGGATTTAACAGTTAGACCATTCACCACCAGGAATGGTGTTATTAACCCCTTCACTGCCCTAAACCACCAGAGATATAATATAAACTCATACACTGCCTTTGACCACCATAAATGGTAATATTAACCCTTTCACTACCTTAAACTGCCATATGTCATAAAACTCTGTCATTGACCTAGCCCAAAAAGAATGTTATTATGAATATGAACCTCTTCACTGCCCTAGACCACCAGAGATGTCATATGTATGCCTTCAGTGCCCTATGACACTAGGGATAATATCATTAACTCCATCACTGCCTTAGCCTAGCTGGATTACTATCAGTAAACCTTTCACTACCTTAGACATCTAAGGGTTCTACAGTTAGATCCTTCACTGTCTTTCCTTACCAGGAATGATAATATTAACCCATCCACTGCCATACATCAAGGATAAAACCATGAATCCTTTCATTTCGGTGCTCCACATATCTCCACTATTATCCAAGTGTCGGGCGCTGCAAATTAGTTCAATTCAGTTGAAATTTTCACAATGGAAATCATGGTTATATGACAAATATTATAAATGTTCCTGAATATACGGTAAAGTTCAAGTTAGTTTCCTGTCCTTTCAATTCTTCTGATTTGGACAAATATCCATTGTATTTGTTTCTCTTTCCATCCACAACCTTCCCAAAAGAATGAACCCGCAACAAAGATAAAAGGTGTTTATATTTTTATATTTCTTCTGTCCAGATTTACAGATCCGGAAATTATTTTCCTCAATTTCTTTGTCCTTTTTTCTGTGCGGATGTGATCGGTTATAAATGGATGAACAGCGGTTGGAAAAGTTACTGCCCGTGTCATGTGCAGAGAATCACACGGCGGAGAAATATAATGTTCAGTGACAGCTAAACCGCTCCACGGAAAACATGATGTCCATCATTATCTCCCAGCAAATGCTTCTGCTACATATCTTTTATCTATCTCTTCTATCTATCTATCTATCTATCTATCTATCTATCTATCTATCTATCTATCTCATATCTATCTATCTATCTATCTATCTATCTATCTATCTATCTATCTATTATCTATCTATCTATCTATCTATCTCATATCTATCTATCTATCTATCTATCTATCTATCTATCTATCTATCTATCTATCTCCTATCTATCTCATATCTATCTATCTATCTATCTATCTCATATCTATCTATCTATCTATCTATCTATCTATCTATCTATCTATCTATCTATCTATCTATTATCTATCTATCTATCTATCTATCTATCTATCTATCTATCTATCTCATATCTATCTATCTATCTATTATCTATCTATCTATCTATCTATCTATCTATCTATCATCTCCTATCTATCTATCTATCTATCTATCTATCTATCTATCTATCTATCTATCTATTATCTATCTATCTATCTATCTATCTATCTATCTATCTATCTCATATCTATCTATCTATCTATCTATCTCTCTATCTATCTCATATATATCTATCTATCTATCTATCTATCTATCTACACTGCGTGCAGAATTATTAGGCAAATGAGTATTTTGACCACATCATCCTCTTTATGCATTGTCTTACTCCAAGCTGTATAGGCTCGAAAGCCTACTACCAATTAAGCATATTAGGTGATGTGCATCTCTGTAATGAGAAGGGGTGTGGTCTAATGACATCAACACCCTATATTAGGTGTGCATAATTATTAGGCAACTTCCTTTCCTTTGGCAAAATGGGTCAAAAGAAGGACTTGACAGGCTCAGAAAAGTCAAAAATAGTGAGATATCTTGCAGAGGGATGCAGCACTCTTAAAATTGCAAAGCTTCTGAAGCGTGATCATCGAACAATCAAGCGTTTTATTCAAAATAGTCAACAGGGTCGCAAGAAGCGTGTGGAAAAACCAAGGCGCAAAATAACTGCCCATGAACTGAGAAAAGTCAAGCGTGCAGCTGCCAAGATGCCACTTGCCACCAGTTTGGCCATATTTCAGAGCTGCAACATCACTGGAGTGCCCAAAAGCACAAGGTGTGCAATACTCAGAGACATGGCCAAGGTAAGAAAGGCTGAAAGACGACCACCACTGAACAAGACACACAAGCTGAAACGTCAAGACTGGGCCAAGAAATATCTCAAGACTGATTTTTCTAAGGTTTTATGGACTGATGAAATGAGAGTGAGTCTTCATGGGCCAGATGGATGGGCCCGTGGCTGGATTGGTAAAGGGCAGAGAGCTCCAGTCCGACTCAGACGCCAGCAAGGTGGAGGTGGAGTACTGGTTTGGGCTGGTATCATCAAAGATGAGCTTGTGGGGCCTTTTCGGGTTGAGGATGGAGTCAAGCTCGACTCCCAGTCCTACTGCCAGTTTCTGGAAGACACCTTCTTCAAGCAGTGGTACAGGAAGAAGTCTGCATCCTTCAAGAAAAACATGATTTTCATGCAGGACAATGCTCCATCACACGCGTCCAAGTACTCCACAGCGTGGCTGGCAAGAAAGGGTATAAAAGAAGAAAATCTAATGACATGGCCTCCTTGTTCACCTGATCTGAACCCCATTGAGAACCTGTGGTCCATCATCAAATGTGAGATTTACAAGGAGGGAAAACAGTACACCTCTCTGAACAGTGTCTGGGAGGCTGTGGTTGCTGCTGCACGCAATGTTGATGGTGAACAGATCAAAACACTGACAGAATCCATGGATGGCAGGCTTTTGAGTGTCCTTGCAAAGAAAGGTGGCTATATTGGTCACTGATTTGTTTTTGTTTTGTTTTTGAATGTCAGAAATGTATATTTGTGAATGTTGAGATGTTATATTGGTTTCACTGGTAAAAATAAATAATTGAAATGGGTATATATTTGTTTTTTGTTAAGTTGCCTAATAATTATGCACAGTAATAGTCACCTGCACACACAGATATCCCCCTAAAATAGCTAAAACTAAAAACAAACTAAAAACTACTTCCAAAAATATTCAGCTTTGATATTAATGAGTTTTTTGGGTTCATTGAGAACATGGTTGTTGCTCAATAATAAAATGAATCCTCAAAAATACAACTTGCCTAATAATTCTGCACTCCCTGTATCTATCTCTCTCATATCTATCTATCTATCTATCTATCTATCTATCTATCTATCTATCTATCTATCTATCTATCTATCTATCTATCTATCTTATATCTATCTATCTCATATCTATCTATCTATCTATCTATCTATCTTTTTTGAGCATGCACACTCTGGACTTTCTGATGCCGTTTTTCACCGAAACAAGTCCATGCTTGTTAGTAATCTATCATGTCCTTAATTCTTGTTTTTAATCAGGTGCACACATAGATTTTTAATATTAATTAGTGTTGATCCAGCACCAAAGTGCTCGTGTGCTCTGGCCGCACACATCGGTATTCTCGTGTGCTCTACCGAGCACCTGAGCACAATGGAAGTCAATGGGAGAACCCCAGGCACCCCCTGCTCGGAAGAGAAGAGAGTGTCTGGTTAACAAAAAAAGGTTAGAAATTGATGGAAACCCCATCAAAATGGTTTGGAAACAACATTAAGAGGATGGCTGGATGTGTCTTGGACTCCTATTATCTACAACATACAATAGACAACCACACAAAGGCTATATGCCAAAAGCCAGGTATATGCAAGCCATCAATCTATCCATGAGACAGATGACAGGCTTAGTCAGCATACCTTACAATGGCAGCCTTGTGCACTGAGCTCTCATCTGATTGAGAGCCAGTAAGCTTAAAAGTTTCTTCAGATCTGTTGGATGGCTTGGGTGGACCTGTACACCTAGATCAATATCTATTCCATAATATCTAACATAATATTCCAGAACCTTTCTATACAGTTTTGTCATGTAAAAACGAATTTGCATAAACATGGACATATGGGAAAGACATGCAAATGAGCAGAATCTGCCTTGTTTTTCAGCTGAAAAACCATTTGTATAGAAAATTTGCAATCTACACTACTTATGAACAGCGCCATCTATCGGTTTCATAGTCTTATGACAAGATTATTAGTGTAGCCTTTTGCATGAAAAATTCACGAGAAAAGTTTGCGATTAAAATAATCGCGATCTACACTACTCATGAACAGCACCATCTATTGGATTCAGTCTTCTCATAAGACTATGAAACCAATAGATGGCGCTGTTCATGAGTCATTACAAGCAGGGCAATAGTCCTCAGATACACCCTAGCAAGCTTATATTACCACAGATAAAGTGCTAGAAGATGTGTGAATGTTAGCAGCAATCCGATATACACCTCAGTGTTAGCGCAAGCTATTATAGGCTTAGTGCTACACGGTGTGTGGACTCTGTTGAGCAGTAGAGATGTTGCGAATATAAAATTTTCCGTTCGCGAATGGAGAACGCAAACTTCCGCGAATGTTCGCGAACCGGGCGAACCGCCATAGACAGGAGAATTTTAAAACCCACAAGGACTCTTTCTGGCCACAATAGTGATGGAAAAGTTGTTTCAAGGGGACTAACACCTGGACTGTGGCATGCCGGAGGGGGATCCATGACAAAACACCCATGGAAAATTACATAGTTGACGAAGAGTATGGTAAGTTGAATTCGCAATGCGATTAATATAACCTGCATTAATCACATTGCAAATTCACCTTAGAGCTAAATTCCTTATGGTTGTATTGCTAGAATTGACGAATATAACGAATATAGCACTATATTCTCAATCTTCGTTATATTCTAGCAATACAACCATTATGAACCCAGCTCTAAGTTGAATTTGCAATGCAATTAATATAACCTGTATTAATCGCATTGCGATTACAACTTAGTCAAATTTGTCACACTGCAGCTTCAGAATGAATCTAAAATGAATGCTGTCCAGGAGGTGGGAGGGTCTGGGAGGGAGGGTATGCTGATTGGCTGGAATGTGTCTGCTGACTGTGAGGTACAGGGTCAAAGTTTGCTCAATTATGATGTATAGGGGGCGGATCGAACATCGCATATGTTCGCCCACCGCGGCGAACGGAAACAAGCTATGTTCACAGGGGAACTGTTCGCCGCCGAATAGTTCGGGACATCTCTATTGAGAAGTGTGCCCCACTTACTAGCACCCCAGCAAGATGAGCAGCGCCATTTATTGGTTTCATGGTCTTATGACAAGAGTAATCATCTTGTTATTAGACTATGAAACCAATAGATGGAGCTGTTCATGAGTAGTGTAGATCGCAAATATTCTAATCGCAAATTTTCCATGCAAAAGGAAACACTAATAATCTTGTCATAAGACTATGAAGCCAATAGATGGTGCTGTTCATGACTCATGAACAGCACTATTTATTGGTTTCATAGTCTTATGACAAGAGTAATCGTCTTGTCATAAGACTATGAAACCAATAGATGGCGCTGTTCATGAGTAGTGTAGATCACAAATTTTCTATGCAAATGGTTTTTCAGCTGAAAAACAAGGCAGATTCTGCTCATTTGCATGTCTTTCCCATATGCCCATGTTTATGCAAATACGTTTTTACATGACAAAACTGTATAGAAAGGTTATTGAATATTATGTTAGGACAATCAGAAAACTTTTTGTCTCCCTATTGATATTGATCTAGGTGCGCAGGTCCGCCCAAGCTATCCAACAGATGTGAAGAAACTTTGAGTCTTATTGGCTCTCAGTCAGATCAGAGCTGGTTTGGAATGTCTCATAGTGCACAAGGCTGCCATTGTAAGGTATGCTGACTAAGCCTGTCATCTGTCTCATGGATAGATTGATGGCTTGCATATACCTGGCTTTGGGCATATAGCCTTTGTGTAGTTGTCTACTGTATTTCGTAGATAATAGGAGTCTAAGACGCATCCAGCCATCCTCTTAATGCTTTTTCCAAGCCATTTTAATGGAGTTTCCATCAATTTCTAACCTTTTTCAGAGCAGGGGGTGCCTGGTTTGATGCTTGGGTCTCCTATTGACTTTCACTGTATTAAATTGTACTCAAGCACTCAGATGTGCCGAGCATAGCGATGCTCGAGCCGAACAGCAGTTCGACCAAGCATGCTCACACAACACTAATATTAATCAATTTAGACACTTTATGGCTTTATTTGGCTGGTGGATGTAATGATATTATATAAATTTTTATGGAGATTATGTATCACAATATCGCACTGATTGAAAATATTATACATGCATATATTCTGTTTAAATCATGTTTTGTATGAATTTTTATGACGATCACATGTAATTAGCAATTATGTGTTTTACCTATATATATATATATATGTACTCAGCACCATTAGTATGTATCACTGCTTGAAAAAAGTCCCAGTGTGAGGACTGAAACGTCGCGTTGGTGATTAAAGAACACATTTTTTAACTACGACCTATGGGAGTGCCGTGGAATTTCTACTATATGTTATTTATCTATTTTATTTATTCTATCTATTTATCTATCTTTTGCATTATACACTGGATTATACATATATTTCTTCCCCTACTTTCCTCTAGTAGATGATTTGTATTGTCCACTCCCCCCCCCCCCCCCCGTTACATTGTTATCACCGGGTTATACTTTATTACACAATGTTATTTTCACTCAAATGTTCTCCAAATTGCAGCGAGAAATTCCTGAGTTTTCTGTCTGCAGATTCTTAGCATCTCCCAAAGATTGTTTTCTTGTGGGAGCGTGGCCGTCATAAATAATGCATCATTTCCAGTCACCTTCGTCCATGAAACCATTTTATTACAGAACGTCCTGTGCTTTAAAACAACATAAAAAATAAAATAAAAAGCCGCTTCCTCCTGAGTCGTGAGAATTGAAGAGTATTTGAGAGAATATAAGAAGCTGTAACAGATTGTCCAATTGTTTTCATCAGCCAGGAGCTTTATTGAAAAACCGGATCAAGTAAATAAGGCAGAGGGATCGTTGCGGATGAGAACTCACCGGGGAAATGAGCAGAAATATGAAAACATGGACTCCGAAAATCACAAAAATATGACCTCCAAAAATCATGAAAACATGGACTCCGCAAATCACAAAAATATGGCCTTCAAAAATCATGAAAACATGGTTTTCGCAAATCACAAAAATATGACCTTCAAAAATCATGAAAACATGGACTCCGCAATTCACAAAAATATGACCTCCAAAAATCATAAAAAACGTGTATGGGGGATCGGGAGAGATTGCTGTATGCCAGTCTTACTTCATTGACACAAGCACAGCCATGCTGAGGAGCCACTGCTCCTATGTAAACTATTTATAATTTTTTTTTTATTACTGTAATAAATACCTTTTTTTTTTTTGCTCAATAAGATGTTTTAGAAGAGGAAAATCAGAAAAAAAATTATTCATAAGACCTCAGATCATAACAATCTTCATCAGAACTCAGTTCCCTCCACAAGCCAGATCAACCATAAAATAAATAAAATAACTTATCTCTCCTGCTCTGGATGGTGCTCTCTTCCTACACTCACCACTCCCTGGTCTTCTGCCTGGCCCCACACTGCACTGTGACCTGATGTCGCAAAGCATCACGTCCTAGTGCATGCCTATGTTCTGACACTATACACAGTGCAGCCCGGGCCAGAGAACAGGGAGTGATAAGTACAGCCATCACTAGCAGTGCTGCACTCACCGCTCCCAGAACCCCTACATACCAATGAGCACTTACATAATTGGAGCACTTATCTGTATTCACTTTATAAGACTCATTGCCATTTACCTCCTCCCTCTTTTAGGGGAAAAAGTGCATCTCATAAAGCAAAAGATGTGGTATTTTAAAGGGAGTCTTTCTCGCCGATTCACCCTATTAACCTATTAACACACTTATGTCCACGGCATCCCCCCTATTAAAACAGTTCTTACCATATGTTGCTTGCTATCATCGTTCCTCCGAAAAACACTTTTATTTCGTATGCAAATTAGGCTGTGAAGGTGCCCAGGGGCGGCCTTACAACGGCCGGTGCCCAGGCCCCTGGGTCATTTTCATACCAATCCACTCCCCCTCCGCCGCTTCTGCCCGCCCTTCCACCGCATCTGCCCGCATTTGGTCTCTTCTCCATCCTTCCTCCTACTGTCCGTAATCCCACGCATGCGCTGATGACCGCGATATCGGTGGTGCGCATTGAATGACCACAGTCTGGCCGGGGCATCACAGCTTACCTTGCGCATGCGCTGGCCTCGGCCTAACTTACGTCAAAGATAGGGCCAATTGTCCGCCACCTTTGTGTGTCAAAAACAGAGCCACTTGTCCGCCACCCTTGTGTGTCAAAAATAGAGACATTTGTCTGCCACCCTTGTGTGTCAAAGAGAGGGCCACTTGTCCGCCACCCTTGTGTGTCAAAAAAAAAGAGCCATTTGTCCGCCACCTTTGTGTGTCAAAGACATATATTCAGTATAAAGAGATATAGACTCCTGTCAAAATCAATAACCAGTGTCATTTTAAATTGAGTAAAGCAATAAAATAACGTGAATCAATCTAAAAACTAAAAAATATACTGTGTTCGCATGTGCATTACTTTAAGAACAATAAAGTAGGCTGTGTTCGCAGCACATTCATTTTAATTTTTCAAAAGGTGTTAGGTCTGATTATGTGCACAGGTGGATGTGATTTTTACTTGTCAGGATAAACACGGTGTAATAAGGCGTTGTGTACCTGTGGACGTTCACCACCCAGGCTGCATAAACGGGGTGTAATATGTGTGTATAGGTGGACCTTCTACCTAATGGCGGCAAACTCCACGCTGAATCTCTGTGCTTACCTGTGGACCTTCTACATCATGGCACCAAACGACGAGGCAAATCTCTTTTTGTCTGTATGGGTGTGTGTGTGTGTGTGTGTGTCTGTGTTCGTACCAGTGGACCTTCTACCTCCTGGCGGCAAACTCCACGCTGAATCTCTGTGCGTACCTGTGGACCTTCTACATCATGGCACCAAACGACGAGGCCAATCTCTTTTTGTCTGTATGGGTGGGTGGGTGGGTCTGTGTTTGTACCAGTAGACCTTCTACCTCATGGCGGCAAACTCCACGCTGAATCTCTGTGCGTACCTGTGGACCTTCTACATCATGGCACCAAACGACGAGGCCAATCTCTTTTTGTCTGTATGGGTGGGTGGGTGTGTCTGTGTTTGTACCAGTGGACCTTCTACCTCATGGCGGCAAACTCCACGCTGAATCTCTGTGCGTACCTGTGGACCTTCTACATCATGGCACCAAACGACGAGGCCAATCTCTTTTTGTCTGTATGGGTGTGTGTGTGTGTGTGTGTCTGTGTTCGTACCAGTGGACCTTCTACCTCCTGGCGGCAAACTCCACGCTGAATCTCTGTGCGTACCTGTGGACCTTCTACATCATGGCACCCAACGACGAGGCCAATCTCTTTTTGTCTGTATGGGTGGGTGGGTGTGTCTGTGTTTGTACCAGTGGACCTTCTACCTCATGGCGGCAAACTCCACGCTGAATCTCTGTGCGTACCTGTGGACCTTCTACATCATGGCACCAAACGACGAGGCCAATCTCTTTTTGTCTGTATGGGTGGGTGGGTGTGTGTGTCTGTGTCTGTGTTTGTACCAGTGGACCTTCTACCTCATGGCGGCAAACTCCACGCTGAATCTCTGTGCGTACCTGTGGACCTTCTACATCATGGCACCAAACGACGAGGCCAATCTCTTTTTGTCTGTGTGTGTGTGTTCACGTAAAGGCGGACCTTAGACATCATGGCAGCTAACACCGTTCCAAACGGCCTTCGGTCTGAAATATTTTCAAATTTGTTGTTTTCTTAATTCTTAAGTTATCTATATAATTTAAAAAAAATAATAATGACTTTAATGTCAATAAGGTTATGTACTTTAACGTATTTAAAAATAAATTTAAAATCTGTCTAGTATTAGGTAATACTCCAATTTAATTTTTTTTTTTTAATGTCATTTAGACTGTTCTATCTAAAGAATAAAAAATTCGGACAATGCCTTCCTGTATAGTTAATCAGTGCCTAAGCAAATCAGGCAAGAAGAACCAAAACAAAGATATTCTATTGCACAGATTTCCAAAGGATTTATGTAAAATAAAATCATGGCTGCAAGGCACAGGTCAAAATTTTCAGGATCTTGAAACACTGTCAAATAGCATTTTTGTGGGAAAACAAAAAGACAAATTTAGGATATGTTCATGTCATTTCTCAAAAGAATGCTACAATATTGGTCCAAATGGAAGATATCTGAAGCCAGATGCCATTCCAACAATATTCCCTACGGCGATTGGCGATGGAGAATGTATAATAGAAGAGACCTTAAAGAAGGTTTATAAACGCAGTTTGAAGCGCAGTTTTGAAGCTGCTAAAGAAACCCACACAGAAGAATTGTGTCACATGGAAGAAGAAGACGTAATTGTTCCAAATAACAAAACACAATATTGTTGTGTTGCTACTCAGACTGATTTTACCTTTACTAACTGCAAGATAATATTACTGTCAAATGATCAAAACGAGGATGAATATTAATTTCAAGATCTACAAAGAGGTTTAGAAAATGATAGTCCTATGATGTCAACTTCCAATAACATAAAATACAACCCTATTTCACTAACAACAGATTTATCATCTCCTCAGAAGAAAAGGCCCAATCTAAGCTTTGGATTTTTTACCGATAGTGAACAACAACACATTGATGGGATTGAACCTCTTTCACCCATTTAAAAAAAAAAAAAATGTGATTAAAGAAAATGATGACATCGAAATGAATGAAGACATCATAGTGACCGGTGATACTCACGAACATAGTTACGTCCCAGAGTTTGGAAGCTTAGACAACTCTAACGATTTCTTGACATCTTCATTTTTTTCAGAAATTAAAGAATTACCACCATTATCATTTACATACTCAAATGAACGTGATATAGTAAACAATAAAAAGATTATTTTATTTGAATCCTGCTTAGACAACTTATTGATGAAAGTTAAGTGTCAGTACCATATGGACTGCCATTCTACGGTTAAGACTTTTAAAAAAAGAATTTGATGGTTCATATGTAAAAGTCACTGGAATGTGCGCTCAAGGACACTGATTCAAAATATTCAAAAGCCAACCCAGAGTGGGTACTTATGCAGCTGGAAACATAATGACAGCAGCTGCCATCCTGTTTAGTGGTCAAAATTTCAACAAATTGAAAGAATTTTGTGATGTTCTTGGGTTGGTAATTATTTCTGAGACAACATATTACCGATACCAATCGTTATTTCTTTTTCCTGCCTTAGATCTTGCATGGAATAGAGAAAAATAACAAATTGCAAAAAGATATAAAATGTAAACCACTATGCATTGCGGGTGACGGGCAATGTGATAGTCCCGGTCATAACGCTAAATATTGTGTGTACTCCGTGATGGACACCTTATCCACCAAGATTGTCGACTTTGAAGTGGTCCAGCGCACTCAGTGTTCTTCATCAGTTGCTATGGAAAAGCATGGATTCTCAATCGTTATGGATCACCTTCTAGACAACGGATATAATATAAAAATATTTGCCTCGGATAGACATGTCGGCATACGTAAACAGCTACGATTGGAGTACCCTTTAATAGAACAACAATTTGATGTTTGGCATTACGCCAAATCTTTAAAAAAGAAATTAACCACTGCAAGCCAAAAAAAATTTTGTAAAGAAATAAAGCCATGGATCAACAAAATAATTCTACACTTCTGGTGGAGTATTCAGAATTGCAATGCTAATACTGAATTACTGCGTGAAAAATGGTTGTCATTGCTAAACCACATAGTCAACGAGCACGAATGGAATGGGAGTTTGTACAATCGTTGAGCACATGGCAAAATTGATGAAAGAAATGGAGAAGTACTTTGTCTTTCCAAGGAGACCCCACCCTTCATGAATATAGAAAAAGTAGTAAATAGCAAAGTTTTGAATAATGATCTCAGACATCTTACAAGAAACTGCCATACAGGACAATTGGAAAACTTTCATAGTTTGGCACTAAAATACAGAACTAAAATAATCCATTTTGGCATAGGCGCAATGGAGGCCAGGACAAAATTAGCTGCCCTGACTCATAACAGAAATGTTGGTCGAGAGCAAGCAGTGATCAAGTGCCCAAAGAAAAATTCAAAATAAACTGGAACAAAACGTACCTGTCTTGTGATTCCAAAGGGTACAACAAGATGGATAGTACGTGACGTTTATGAAAAAATATCAGTAGACTTTCTCGAAGATATATGTGTAGACGTTTTGAAACTAGTCAAGGGTGATCTGAAATCCACATGGACATCTAGAGCACCGACATTACCAGCGAATATCATCAACAAGGAAAGACCACAAAAAGAGGACATTAAACGCCAGCGAATCAGTCGATTCAAATCTATTTAAATACTGTCGAAAATTTGACCGGTGGACACATTCCAGTCAACTGAAATTGAACAAACCATATTTGTTTCAAATGCTAGATTTGAAAACTGTTCAGATTTATATGTTTTCTTAAAACAGATACCCTTTGTTGGTGAATATGCAGTGCTTCAATCCTTAACGCACTACGGTAAATAGACTGCGAAAAAGCAATTTGTGAAAATTGAAGTTAATTGCTTTGTGTTTTGTAATTGCGCTAATTTTTTTAATTGTTTTTTCAGATTCTTTATTATAGGCTACTTAATAACGATCGCTTGGATCTCTGATATGTTGCTCTGGCGATTTAACAGTTTTACAGATACATGGTGCAGCTAGTGCAGTTTTCCGCACTAAACTCCTTTCTTTCTGAAAGTTATTTTTTAAACTCGCTATGGCCATATACAGTTCATACATTGTTAAAGAGCACACCTATACATGAATGTAATGCTACCTTTTTCTTTACACTTGCAGAAGTTGCAAATGAGCACTCGAAGGTGACCAGGGACTAGCAGTCGAAGGTGACCAGGGGCGGTGCTTACTGTGTTTGAGGCCAGGCTGCTCTCCCTTCTTTCATTGTTTCCCCGCTCAGCCTCTGCCCGTGCCAGAACCATCTTGATGCAAGGGAATAGTGGGTGGGCATAGGCAGAAGCTGAGCGTGGAAACATTGAAAGAAGGCATAGCAGCCTGGGCTCAAACACAGTAAGCACCGTCCCTGGTCACCTTCGAGTGCTCATTTGCAACTTTTGCAAGTGTAAAGAAAAAGAACAAGGTAGCATTACATTCATGTATCGGTGTGCTCTATAACAATGTATGAAATGTATATTGTCCTATGGATGAGCAAGACTACATTTATTTATCCTATATTTATCTCTTTATACTGCATATATGTCTTTGACACACTAGGGTGGCGGACAAGTGGCCCTATCTTTGACACACTAAGGTGGCGTACAAGTTGATCTGTCTTTGACACACACGGGTGGCGGACAAGTGGATCTGTCTTTGACACACAAAGGTGGCGGACAAGTTGCCCTATCTTTGACACACATGGGTGGCGGACAAGTGGATCTGTCTTTGACACACAAGGGTGTCGGACAAGTGGATCTGTCTTTGACACACAAAAGTGGCGGACAAGTGGCTCTATTTTTGACACACAAAGGTGGTGGACAAGTGGCCCTATCTTTGACACACAAAGGTGGCGGACAAGTGGCTCTATTTTTGACACACAAAGGTGGCGGACAAGTGGATCTGTCTTTGACACACAAAGGTGGCGGACAAGTGGCTCTATTTTTGACACACAAAGGTGGCGGACAAGTGGCTCTGTCTTTGACACACAAAGGTGGCGGACAAGTGGCCCTATCTTTGACACACAAAGGTGGCGGACAAGTGGCCCTATCTTTGACACACAAAGGTGGCGGACAAGTGGATCTGTCTTTGACACACAAGGGTGGCGGACAAGTGGATCTGTCTTTGACACACTAGGGTGGCGGACAAGTGGCCCTATCTTTGACACACAAGGGTGGCGGACAAGTGGATCTGTCTTTGACACACAAAGGTGGCGGACAAGTGGCCCTATCTTTGACACACAAGGGTGGCGGACAAGTGGCCCTATCTTTGACACACAATGGTGGCGGACAAGTGGATCTGTCTTTGACACACAAAGGTAGCGGACAAGTGGCCCTATCTTTGACACACAAGGGTGGTGGACAAGTGGATCTGTCTTTGACACACAAAGGTGGCGGACAAGTGGCCCTATCTTTGACACACAAGGGTGGCGGACAAGTGGCCCTATCTTTGACACACAAGGGTGGCGGACAAGTGGATCTGTCTTTGACACACAAAGGTGGCGGACAAGTGGCCCTATCTTTGACACACAAGGGTGGCGGACAAGTGGCCCTATCTTTGACACACAAGGGTGGCGGACAAGTGGATCTGTCTTTGACACACAAAGGTGGCGGACAAGTGGCCCTGTCTTTGAGTGACAAAAGTAGGGGACATGTGGCTCTGTCTTTAAGTGTCAAAAGTAGGGAAGACACACTTTGCAGCCTGTTATTCAGTATGGCTGTAGTCTCCATCATTTTATTTTTTACCTTTGTTTTGGACATAGACTATTAGGGGAAACATACATTGCACATATATTTAGTTTACTATACTAACTAATTCAATCCTCTTTGACACTTGAGGAGAGGAGAGAGAGGTAATGCCTGCCGCAGACCAGACTCTTCTTTGCCGTCAGCGTAGCTCTGTGATGCGACTACGCACGGCAGGAACGTAAGTTAGGCCGGGGCCAGCGCATGCGCAAGGTAAACTGTGATGCCCCGGCCAGACTGTGGTCATCGGCGCATGCGCGGGATTACGGACAGTAGGAGGAAGGATAGAGAAGAGACCAAGGCCAGGCAGACGCGGCGTAAGGGCGGGCAGAAGCGGCGGAGGGGGAGTGGATTGGTATAAAAATGACCCAGGGGCCTGGGCACCGGCCGTTGTAAGGCCGCCCCTGGGCACCTTCACAGCCTAATTTGCATACGGAATAAAAGTGTTTTTCGGAGGAACGATGATAGCAAGCAACATATGGTAAGAACAGTTTTAATAGGGGGGATGCCGTGGACATAAGTCTGTTAATAGGTTAATAGGGTGAATCGGCGTGAAAGACTCCCTTTAATTATTTAATAATTGACTAATATTTATCTTTAAAGGGAGCCTGTCACTTCCAATATAAGCCTACCGCCATATAGGGTAGGTGCGCCAAAACACAGCCACGTCTCTCTGGTAAAAATCCAGTTTTCTAATCTTTAAAAAATCTTAAAAAAATAAATAAATTACTTTTATGCAAATAAGGTTTTTGGTGCGCTGTGGGTGGGACTGCTCCATTCGGTGCACCTGACTTCCCTTTCGTCATCACTACTGACTCATTACTGTCAATAAAACAAGAGGGGGAGGCACTGGGCACTGTTTCTGTTTCTGACAGTGGTGCACCAAATGGAGCAGCCCCGCCTACAGTGCACAGAAAACCGTATTTGCATAATGATAAAAGGAAGCATTTTTCAGGATTAGAAAATCAGATTTTAACGAGAACGGAATGGTTATATCTCAGGGCAAATACCCTACATAGAAGTATGCTTAATTTTAATCTGATTTATTATGATTATTATTTTTATTATTATTATTTATTAAGTATTGCATTATTTTATGTAATAATTAATTTTTTTTATTACTTATTATTTTTTATTCTAATTTATTTTAAGAAGCGCCTCTCCATTACCCCCCCCCAATAAAAAAAAAAACATATATGTACGCAGATGTTATAATATTAAATATGAATGAAACAGAACAAATAAAGAATCAATAGAATCAACAGAAGACGACCTGAGAAAATTCTGTCTTTGCTAAGATTTGTGCTTGTCCTTTAGATGCGGGCGCGTGGCAGGCAATATGACAGAGGAATATTTAATATACAGAATTCACTTGTAAGCATCTAGGTCAAGAGAAGCTACACAGAGCGCTACCTCTGGGCCCTTCTGCTTAATAATATGAACAAGGAGCGCATCGCCCCAGAGATACGATGAATAATAAAACGTGACATCACAATCCGGGTGTAGAAGGGAGAAATTAATTGTATGAAAAACAATCTACAACTCCCAGCAGTGAGCGCTCGCAGACATGACAACGCAGCGCATATTGAAATGTCGCCCCGTGCTGGCGTGGCTCGCCGGGGACTGGAGAAGGAGCAGTAACAAAAGAACCTCCACCTTCCAAGACGTGGAGCTCCACAACTGACAATGAAGTCACCGAAGAAGGTGGAATACTTCCCTGGTAACAATAAAAATACGGTGCTAATATAATGCACAGTTTTGACATATTTATTGGCCCATATAATACAATGGAATAACTAATTCACAAGGTTCATTCTGAGGATAAAGGGGTAATTCCTACTTGTTAGAAAGGTCCTCTGACAATAAGATGATCACATAGTGCTGGGACGTGTGCAGGACCCCAGACCTGGGAGTATCTGCGATTGTTATGCATTGTTACATTTTGCTATCTTATATTATGTATTGTGCACCGGCAGATGACGTATGGATGGTATGGGTGGCAGGGACAGGGTTAACCACCCTGTTTCTCCCCTCTTGATAGCAGTGGGCTGGTACTGCTTCCTGCCAGGATCGGGAGTTCTAGCTAGGACAGTGAGGAGGACTGAAGCATGTCCAATTGCTACTGCTCCAAGTGTCTTAGCAGTGGCGTAACTAGAAATGACTGGGCCCCACTGTATATTTTCGAACAGGCCCCCCCTCCCCCCGAAACTTCTTTGCAACCCCTCCTCCCTTGCAACCACCACTCCTGTAGCAAGTCAAGATTGCTCTCTCAGACGAGGCCTGGCAGCTGCTCCGTCCATTTCCTTGTCACCGCCAGACATCTGTAAAGCTCTGACAGACGTTCTTTAGAACCTCCTGCTTTAGGTTCTTTTGTTTTACTTTCGTTTTGTCATCTCGTTTCCCTCTCTCAGCTGTTATCTAGTTGCACTGATTGCATCCCTTTAAATCCCCTCCCATACTGTATCACTTTGTGGTTTATACAACTTCCTGGAGTGTGTGCATGCTGGATGCTACAACTGATGCTGCTACAGATAAGTCTGTTCATTTATCTTTGTTTTCCTGTTTGCTTGATCCGAGGTGACCCTGACTCCCTCCGTATTAAGTGTAGGGAGCCGGTGGTCGTGTCCCCTCACTATTATAGGGTGTTCAGGTGTCATACAGTCGAGGAACGAGGGTATGCAAATTTCTACTATTGAGATTTTTGCATAGGCTGAGCAGCTAAGGGAGAGAGCTAGAGCTTACAGGGCTTACCCGTTGGTTCCTTAGTTTTGGATCAAGTCAGTCGGATATTCATTTGTGTCTTCTAGTTTTCTGTTACACCATCCGTGACATTCCTACAGTGTCCTTGGTATATAATGTCATTGTATAATCCTGGGGGGAAAGGCTAACAATAAAATATTTTAATCCTCATCCTGGGTGGGCCCCTAAAGAGTTTGGGCCCCAAAGCAGCCACCTCCTCTATAGCTAGGCCCCTGGGTTTTAGGAACCAGCCTCTGATCCAATTCTCCTGTGAGACCTCTACTCCAGAGCGACTACAAGAGCTGAAGACCTGAAAAGCTACAGCGTTAATAGTCAGCAGGGTGACCAGCAAGTCACAACAGAATCTGCTGCAGGTGAGGGACTACTGTACAGACACCCATCACCTAGATTACAACCAGACCAGACAAACTCAAACCCTGCGTTACACAGTGGACACATATCCACAGGTGCCAGCTTACAGCGAGAGGTTAAAGGGAGAGACTTCAGATAGCATGTCAGCGGTGCGATAAATTGCCACTTTGCCAGCCACCATACCACATCATCTAGGGACAGAAATTGCACTGTGCACCAACTACTCCTGGATATACTACAAGTTATCTTTTGCACTGAGTGAAGAGAAACTTTTATTATTTCACTTCTGGTCTGAGTCTTTAAATCACCTTTCCACTGTGTCTATGTCTTATTGGACTAACCTATTAGATGTTCTGATGATCTGTCCTGGGTATACAATGAGAACAAGCATGTTGATTCTGTCTGGTCATGACAAACCTTCTATCTGACAGGTCATCCAATTGACTGATCACTGTAGGTCCCTATTCATCTTTCCAAGCATATCAGATTGGTAATTATGGCTATTCCGTGATTGGGGAAAAAAAGTGTATTGTGCACTACTCTGGTGGGAAGATCTCCATATAATAACATATTCACATTATTGGAATCGGGGAAATTTATTAATATGCAACAGGAGTACAGAGAGGCTAAAAAGCTATTTTCTAAGGCATTAGACATTATCAGAAGATGGCAGGGAATAAAAGGATCTCTTCAGTGTACTCCCCTTTGGCATAATCATCAACTACATCCCCAGGGAGCAATGAGGGAGCACACCGTGATACAACATCTCATCAGAGTCACTACCACTCCTTTCGTCTACTCCAGTTCCTCACATGCTCACTGGGCAGGACAGGTCCACCGGGGCAACAGATACCCTCCACTCTTGTCAAGATATGAGGAGCCTGAGCAGAGAACAGTCTCTGGACAATCTCTTAAAGGACTTAAATTGGAGAATCAGTTGTCCATAATAATAGTAGATGGAGATGTACAGCCTGTGGTCACATAGGGCTAGACCGGTCCATCAGAGGATGCTCCAGTGGCCTCAAGGATCCTAGAAATGGACCCCAATGATCAAGTAGAAGACTGCCCATTTGGAGGTGAAATCCCTTAACACTATGGTCTATGTCTTATTGGACTAACCTATTAGATGTTCTGATGATCTGTCCTGGGTGTACAATTAGAACAAGCATGTTGATTCTGTCTGGTCATGACAAACCTTCTATATGACAGGTCATCCAATTGACTGATCACTGTAGGTCCATATTCATCTTTCCAAGCATATCAGATTGGTTCTCAGCTTTTCTTCTAAGGCTTTTGACAGGGTGGAGGGGAGATTCCTCTGGAGGGTTTTGGGTAGGATGGGGTTTGGAGACAGATTTATAGATATGATCAAACTGTTATACAGATCATCTTTGGCGAGATTGAACATTAATGAGAGTTTGACAACGATTTTTGCTTTGAACAGCGGCACTCGTCAAGGCTGTCCTCTCTCCCTATTGCTATTTATATTGAGCCCCTGGCCCTGGCTGTTAGGCAGGATTTTAGGATTGAAGGGTTTGAAGCCATGGGGGGTGGATGACCGCATTTCTCTATACACGGATGATCTTATTTTTATAGATCACACCAATACAGCACTTCCAAGACTCATCCAAATAGTTAACTCATTTGGCAAGGTCTCAGACCTAGATATAAATTGGTCAAAAACTACCCTTTTGCCAGTGGATACCTTTGTACTCTCTACTGAAGGAACCTTGAGCATGTTAAAGGTTTCTGATTTTTTTCAATATTTGGGTATGGTTATATCCCCCAAGATCGAAGATTATTTACAGCTTAATTTGATTCCATTTTTAACTAAACTGAGGTAAAAAATTGGGATATGGCTCAGACCTCCTTTATCTAGAGCTGACAGAGTCTCCTTGGTCAAGATGGTGATTTTGCCCGAGCTCCATTATATCCTTAGGAATTCACCCATATGGATAGAGGATACCTTTTTTAAGCTTATCGAAAGAATTATCAATGACTTGTTGTGGGGAAGAAAGCGGGTAAGGCTTAAATTGGAATATTTATATAAGCCGTTGGATCAGGGAGGATTGAATCTTCCCTATTTTAAGGGCTATTTTATAGCCGGGCAATTATGTCTGTTTCGTGATTGGGAGAAAAGTGTATTGTGCACTACTCTGGTGAGGAGATCTCCATATAATAACATATTCACATTATTGGAATCGGGGCAATTGATTAATATGCAACAGGAGTACAGAGAGGCTAAAAAGCTATTTTCTAAGGCATAGGACATTATCAGAAGATGGCAGGGAATAAAAGGATCTCTTCAGTGTACTCCCCTTTGGAATAATCTTCAACTACAGACCTTAGATAAAATAGCCCGGGACCAGTATTGGAAAAAATATATATATTCTGTATGTTGCACAAGTGGTGGAGAACGGAGAGATACTTCCATTCTTGGTGTGTATGGTTGGGAGTCTATGGTTGGTTTGTCTTGGTTTAGATATTTTCAGCACTTTCTAGTGTAGAGAATAGATCACTTTTGGAGATAGATATTTCTACCTCCTTAAGTGATCTGTTAGGCAATTTAGATCAGAGGGTTAAGATTGCAGAGCTGAACCCGGACAAACCTCTATTTTCACCCAGGCAGCCCCCCTGACTTGAGCATTGGAGAAGTTCATGCTCCGATGCCCTCCTTTGCCCTGTGCTAAATCGCGCAGGGCAAAGGCTCTTTTGTTTATAATAACACACTGCCGGGTGGAGGCTTCCGCCCAGCAGAGTGTCACCGGCTCTGATAGGCGGGCTTTAGCGCTGCCCTAGCCGTTTGACTGGCTAGAGCAGCGCTAAAGCCCGCCCATCAGTGCTGGTGACGTCACCGGGCTCCATGAGCAGCCGGAAGAAGAGGCTTCAGCTCGCCTGCAAGAGACCCGGTACGTCACAGAGTATAAGAAAACAGTCACTTCCGGCTAAGAATTTTCTATATGAAAACGGGGCTTCAGAAATATGTGGCAAAGGTAGGACATGTAAATATGTATGCAATATGTATGTCACTCTAGCACTATTACATCAATGTCCCCAATCCCGTACAACCGCTTTAAGGCACTATTTATTCATTTACAATCACCAGGACAAAGGGCCTGGGGAGTTGATTGCCCAGGGATCCAATTAGAGGGCTGGGGGAGTATATTTGTAAATTTGAGCCTAATATCTCCTAATTTTAATCACGCATTGACACAATTTAATATTTTGCATAGATTATTTGTGGTCAGGGCGCCGATCCCTGGAAGTAGGAGCTAGCGCCAACATCTGGCTTGGAAATGCCGGAAGCCTGTAACGAGGATAGGCCTAAAAGGGGGCCTATCCTAAAGGAAGAGCTAAGAAAAAGGGAAGGGAGGGTGGGGGTAACTGGCTGCACGTCACGTCCCTAGCACTCAGTGGGTCTTATAGCCAAGGGGGCGGGGCCTATGCCCCTCCCACAAATACAGGCCGCACGGCAGCCTTAACTACTTGTGGTCAGGGCGCCGGTCCCTGGACGTAGGAGCTAGCGCCAACATCTGGCTTGGAAATGCCGGAAGCCTGTAACGAGGATAGGCCTAAAAGGGGCCAAAAAGGAGACAAACATACGGACAGATTCTTTATTGCACTGTTACAGGGCAAGAGAACAGAAAGCCTCACGGATCTCTGATTGAGGGTTAGGAATGTATCTAGAAAAACATGACGACCTCCAGCGCCCCATGCTCCTGATGACATGAGGAGGTATCTGGTGCCTTGATGCCGCAGAGGCTGCCCCAATACGTAAAGAGTGTCCCGAGATGCTCTTTGGGTCTTGACCTAACCCCGCCACCAATGACCGCACATGAGACATGAACTGGGGTGTGGACAATGGCCCCCCTTTGAAGGGGAGTAGGGGACTATCAGCTGCTGCCGCCTGCAGAGCCACCACCAACTGCCGCAGCACCTTGACCGGGCACCAGTCGTTGTGCGAGGGGTAGAAGGAAACCAAGGTTGGAGGTCCTGTCTGAGCGGTCTTGGTAGATGGAATGCTCAGAACAAACTGGTCGTGATGCCAGGTCAAGTGCTGCTTCTGGAGATGACGACCGCTGCGAACGGAGGTGGTGAATTCCCCTGGACGAAGGAACCCGTAAAACCCCAGGTAAAGGGAGGCCTTAATGATTCTGCTAATGAAGGGCCCAAAAGGATCACCATCCAGAGCCAAGGACAATAGCCTAAATAAGGAGCCGGTCATGGGTTGCCGGACCACCGGCCTGCTTGCACCGGCTTTCTCAATGCCCCAGAGTCTGGCCTTGATTGCCTGTGAAGTTAAGAAAGAGATCCGGGCCGGATTGTCCAACGTGAATTGATGTTGAACCCCTGCTAAATACAGGCAGATGGTATTGTGAGCGAGCCCGAGGTTGGCATGACAATGCGCGATGAAGGCCATGATGAACGACACGTCATCCACGTCGCCCTGTTGATGACTCTCGGTGAATTTCTTAAACAGATTCCAGCCCGTCCGATAGTTCCTGACTGTATTCTCAGACAGGCTCTGGTGCAACAGGTCCTTTGCCTTGGTGATTAAAGATGTCAGTCCCACACCAGGTCGTTGTACGCCGGAACGTCTGCCCCCGTTGCGTCCGCGAGCGGCATGTTCTGAAAGAAGACATCGACGTTAAACCTGGACAGCGCATCAGCAGCCGTATTCTTGGAACCCTGTATGTGGGAGCACTCAATGCAGAAATTGTGTACCATGGATAACCATACCAGCCTACGCATAAGAGCCATGATTTTTGGGGATTTAGCTCTGCCATTGCGGATGATGTCGACCAAGTCCTGACTATCGGTAATGAATAATACCCTTGAGTTAGACCAAACGTGGCCCCATACATGGGCCGCTGCCACCACTGGATACAACTCCAAGAAGGGAGAAGACCTGAGGGCCTGCCCGTCCAGCATAATCTGAGACGGCCAGGCACCGGCCAGCCAGTGGTTGCAAAAAATGGCTGCAAAGCCCTTGGATGCGGCCGCGTCGGAATAGACCGTGGGAGAGGATGAGTCCCGGGGGGGAATAAACAACCTGACGCCATTCCAAGAGGACATGAACGTGCTCCACATGGACAGGTCCGCCATGGCCTGTTGGTCTAGACGAATGATACTGTCTTGTTCCGGGGCTGATGGCAGGAGCAGCAAGAGCCGAGACACGAAGGTGCGCCCCTGGGGCATGACCCTCATGGCGAAATTCAGCCGGCCCAGGAAGGATTGGAGACTTGTTTTGGTCAGGAAGCAGGATTTGGCAGCCTCCTGGATGGCTAACCGGATCTGCTGTAACTTCTCCTCAGGGAGTCTTGCTTCCAACTTCACAGAATCCAGAATGACCCCTAGGAAGGTGATCGTTGAAGAAGGACCGACCGTCTTCCCCGTGGCGACAGGAACCTGGAGCGCCGAGAACAACTCCAGCAGAGAGGATAAACCGGAGGGCTGACTGGCGGGGTGCTCCACCAGCAGGAAATCATCCAGGTAGTGGATACACATAGGAACCTGCCCATGTTCGACCAGAACCCAATGCAGGGCCTGGGCCAGCCAGTCAAACAGCCATGGGCTGCTTTTTGAGCCAAACGTAAGACGATTGGCAAAGTAGTATCTTCCTGCCCATTTGATGCCATAATATTGCCACAGTTGCGGGAGGATCGGGAGCAATTTAAAGGCATCGGCAATATCAGTTTTTGACAACCAGGCCCCCCTGCCTGCCTTGAGAATGAACTGAATGGCCTCATCGATAGAGGAGTACTTCATGCTGAACTCTTCTGACGGTATGAGCGAGTTGATACTAGGAATATGTGAGGAATGAGGAGCCGAGAGATCATAGATCAGCCTTTTTTTATTTGAGCCTCTGTTTGACACCACACCAATTGGGTTGACCCTCCATACTTCAAAAGGAATTGAATCAAAAGGGCCGATGATGAAGCCTTTTCCCAATTCTGAGGATAAAACCGCTTGCACCGCCTCCGGATCTTGTCTTGCAGAGAGGAGGTTCTCACACTCCCAATTCGAATGTGGCAGGGCCACCAATCCTGTGTGGAACCCTAGTGACAGGCCAGTGATCAAGTGCTGCACGAACTGCCGGTCGTCATGACTTTCCAGGAGTGTTTCCAGGAGATCCACGTTGACGTCGGTCAGTCATGCTTGTTTGGCCGATTTTTTGGGACAGGTGGACCTGGGATGTGCCCGAAAGCAGACCGTGCACACGTGAAGTGCCCTGCACCCGCTGAACATGCAGTGCCCGAAATTGAAGTTATTGCATATCTGGCTTTTGCCCAGATACACAATAGGCCTGCCAAACTTGTCCATGAGGGCCGGACCCCTGGTGACTCCCGATGTACCTGGAATGGCTCTATCTGGACGGGCAGACGCCTCGTTGGGGCACCATACTGTGTCATGGAAAATGGACTGACACGAACCACAAGTGGGGGCTCGGAGTCCTGCAAAATGCCTGCAGAAAAGCTCCATGTCTAGCACAGCCCAATTGGTCATGAATTGAAACTGTGCTAGGGAGGCTGCGGCTTTAGCCGCGAAGGACCGATGGTAATCGTAAAACGCCGAGCCCCCATACTTGTGGCCCAAATCGGTGACCTGATATAGATAGGCGTCCAGCTCCTCCCTCCTATTGGGCTGTGCCGAGCAGATGACGTCTCTGAACAAACTGAAAGCGAGCACAAACTCGGGTATGGACAGTTTGCGATTCAGTCGGGCATCTTTGGACTTCATCACTACTGACACCTCCCCGCAATCGATGGTTCTGTGCTCGCTTGCATCATGGGATGCTATGAGGATAGAAGCCAGGTTGACCTCTTTGCCTGCCAGTATATCCCTCCTGATATTTTCCGCCACAAAATGAGCTGGGACAATGGCCGGTGGAGTAGCCGACATACTTGGGGAAACCGCCACTGGCCCTGACACCGCCGTCACGGGCGGCACCGACTGCGACGAGGTGGAGGCCCTGGACTCCAGCTCCATGACCCTGTGCTGGATGTCTGCTACTGAGGCAGCCAGACTCCCCATAGTGGCATTCAACTGAGCCAGCGATGCCTGGACAGTAGGTACTGCCAGCTGCTCGCTGGGTGGGCCTGGGCTAGATACCAGGAGCCTATAAAGTTTGGCTTTCCTGGCCGAAGCCGGGTGACTGATGCCCCTTCTATTCAATTCTGCCACCAATTTTGGAATTGTCCAGTTCCTCAGGGATCCATGACCAGCCAGACCGGAAACCACGGACCCGGAGATGGACGAGGCATCGTCGATGTCTGAGGCCTGGGACATGTTGACCACGCTGCAATACTCTACGCCCTAGATATCACCTGAGGACAAAACCTTTGTTACTAGTGCCGACACCAGGCGCGTTTTGGACATCCCGATGGCCCCTCCCCCTTTAGGCCTCTACCAGAAAGACCGCCCCTAGATTATGGCCGGCCTGACGGACCTGAATTGATACTCACCTGGTAATGGAATTTGATGAAAATGATAACGATACCGTACCGGAGGCCCGAACCACCGACCGAGGTGGAGGCCTTGTTTATGGGAAACCGAAGGCACCGAGACCCCAACGTGCTGCCGTATAAACAAGAACAAGAATGAACCTCTAAATACACTGGGAATAACCCACCTGGTTGCGTCAGGCCGTACAACCTGCCCCTAAGGGTGAACGAGAACATGGCCTAAACGTTTCTAGGCAACAATGATGAGGACAGAAGAGCCACTAACCAGGATGACGTGCCCCCCGGGCGTGCTGCAGGGTCAAGCCAGCTGCTATGGGCGGAGGTGTGCCAACTATGGTGAAAGAAAGACCCCTAGGACGTACTTAGACAGGACACCATGCCTCCGGGGCGGCTGACGCGACATCGCCTGAACGCTTCAGACAAACGTGTAACAAGAGACAAGTAAGACAACCTGGACGTACCAGGCAGGACCACGTGTCACCGGGGTGACGGACGTCATATTTGCCCGAACGTTTTAAGCAGACGTACAACAGGAGATAAATATGACAACCTGGACGTTCCAGGCAGGACCACAAGCCACCAGAGTGGCAGACATACTTTGCCTGAACGTTTCAAGCAGACGTGCAACAGTAGACGAGCATGGCAACCTGGACGTTCCAGGAGTGAACAACATAATACTGCTTGAACGCTTCAAGCGGACGTACCACATGAGATGACGAGACACCCTGGAATCCAGGACACCGTGCCACGAAGTGGCGGACGAGACTTTGCCTGAACGCTTCAAGCAGACGCACCACAATAAACAAAACGACCACCTGGGAATCAAGGCCGGACCACATGCCACCGGAGCGGCGGACGCAACAATGCCTGAACGTTTCAAGCAGACGTACCACAATAGACAAAGTGACAACCTGCCATGGGTGCGGCGGACATTACATATAAACCGTGTGAAAGTGCCTGCGGCCAAACCCCTGTGACACATACCATACCCGTATAGAAGACAGGACGTACCACCTACTGCAAGTCAAGAATCCTTGAACCGGAGTGGAGCGTCAGATAGCCGACCAGAAGCAGATACTGCAATATGATGACGCAAGACAAAAAGATAAGGTTTTTTTTTTACAGAACACCGGCACTGCTGTTCCCGTATGCAGAGCCAACAAGCCGCTTCTAGAGCAGGAAAAGCAAAAGACTCTAGAACCTTAAGATATTCAATATGGCACTTAAGGACAGAAAAACAAATAGGTGAATGGGAACAGTTCTCATGAAACCAGCCACGTGCTTAACCAAGCGCACGTGCTGACGTGCATGCGCCTCTGTCAATGTGACCCAAAGGTGATCAGCCACGTGCCTGATGGAACCAGTGGGCACGCATAACAAGGAACTATGAAACGACCTATATGTAAATACCAGCCGGTACTTGACACCATCACTTGTGAAGCAACCTCCTACAGTTAATAGATTACATGTAACGCATTAATAAAATGCTTCCATAACTCACAAGTACTACTAGATTGATGGAGAAGCACCTAGGTGGTAACACTAGATGAACGGACATTATATACATATATATATGGACAGTCGGTGCTGCAGCCGCTCTATCTCACTAGAGAAGCACATAGGTGGTAACACTAGATGAACGGACATTATATACATATATATATGGACAGTCGGTGCTGCAGCCGCTCTATCTCACTGGAGAAGCACATAGGTGGTAACACTAGATGAACGGACATTATATGCATATATATGTATATGGACAGTCGGTGCTGCAGCCGCTCTATCTCCCTGGAGAAGCACATAGGTGGTAACACTAGATGAACGGACATTATATACATATATATATGGACAGTCGGTGCTGCAGCGGCTCTATCTCACTGGAGAAGCACATAGGTGGTAACACTAGATGAACGGACATTATATGCATATATATGTATATGGACAGTCGGTGCTGCAGCCGCTCTATCTCCCTGGAGAAGCACATAGGTGGTAACACTAGATGAACAGACATTATATATATATATATATATATGGGTATGAAGACAAGAAGCCGCCTAGGCTCAACATATCCATTTCCTGGAATATATATATATATATACATCTTATCGCTTATTCCTATATATTTTTGCGGCGGTTCCTAAACACGGTGCGAGCGTTACCAGGGGCGGAGCCGCAGAGCGTGCCTAGCAACCGGCACACGCGGCTGCTCCCGGAACGCCCGCCCGCATGAAAGCCTGCGCCGCCCGGCCTGCCTCATGGAAGACGGTATACCCCGCAACGTGCTTGCACCGCCCCAGTGCCGCGGTAAACATCGTGACCAGCCGCGCGCTGCCCCCCCCGCCGGGGTGAGGACCGGACCCGCCGTGCCGGCATCGGATTCCCCCTGCTTACCTGAACGACACCAGAGACGAGCCGAACGCCAACAGATACTCACCCAGACCGTGACGAAAAAGAGCGGGACGTGCAGGAACCAGAAGCGAACCGGAAGTACCAGGTAACTGGCTGCACGTCCCGTCCCTTGCACTCAGTGGGTCTTATAGCCAAGGGGGCGGGGCCTATGCCCCTCCCACCAATACAGGCTGCACGGCAGCCTTAACTACATGTTACGCCCTTATGGCTTAATAAATGTGGGCTAAGAGATAGCTCGAAGAGGTAGTTCTAAGTGTCCACGGTGTGACTCTTTTGGGCCTGATCATCTACATATGCTCTGGTCATGTCCAGAACTAAAAGAATACTGGATTGCGATAAATAACTTTGTTACTCAAAACTTGAGACTCCCGATTCCATTTATGGTTGAATGTTGGATACTGAGTGATTTTTCTAAGGTAAATTGGCATAAATATAAAACAAAATTATTTTGAATAGAATATTCTTCTTGGTAAGACTCTTGATCACTCAAGTCTGGTTCTCACGAAATGTTCCAAATTTGAATAACTTGGTTAAACCTGGTTAATGGGGTTAAAAACTATAAGAGTGTCCTACTGTATATAGGCAGAGAAATGGACTAGGATATGGGAGCCCTTTAGGTTTTAATCTTCCTTGTCCCCAATTGTAGGTTGCTATTTCCCGTGACTTTTCTTTTCTTATTCTTTTCTTTAGCCTTTCTTTCCTTATTGTTGTTTGTGTTGGGCTGATAATGGGCTTTGAGATGCATCGCAAGGTTAGGGTGGGTTGGGAAATGGGTGATTATGGGGAAAAATAATAATAATAATTCTATATTGTAATTTTGTATGAAAATGAAAATGGTTGTATATGTCTTATTTCAATAAAGATGTATATATAAAAAAAAAAAAAAGAATAAAGAAAAAAAAAAAAGAGGGAACCCTCTATGTGCATGAGGAACCCTTCTGTGGGGGTCCTGCTGGTGATCTGCTGATCGGTGTAGGTCTGGGAGCTGAAACCCCTGACGATCATCTCATCCAAGGGAGTGGCCATATATTTATCCTGCAGTGGCCTCTGGAGGAGCAATGCGGTATTACATGGTGTTCTTCAAAATAAACAGCAACCATGTGATCAGTGCCCCCCCACACATGGTCTCCCAGAGAAGAAGTGACTTTTCCAATGGCTCTTCTCTGGGTACCATAGGAGATAGTTGAGTAGAAGATCTCTCCCCCAACCACCACCACAACCACTTGAATCCTTACATAATATCTATCTAATAGTCTTTAAGTCTAGATTTCTCACCATTTTTAAGATCACTGCTTGCTGTCAGTGAAAGGCAATGCACATAGTTTACTGTGGCACCAGCTTTTAATCTACTCCCTAGGCTACAATAAATGACAATATATAACATCTGAGGATCTCTTTCTCATTTTTCTCATTTTCACTATTGTCGCTAGGTACAATACAGGTCAGCGTTAATTTGTCATTATTATGCAGGATGCTAATTACCAGCGGCCCCAACGATTCAGTGTGACCCCAGGTAAAAAGCTTAAGACCTGCAATAAATTCTCCAAAAATAAATGAATCACGACCAGACCAGACGATAGAGACATTAACATCTGTGACCTCCAGCTAAACACCAGCATACATCACAGGTGCGTGCTGCCTCTCAGGGCTTGTGTAGCGAACAAAGAAACTGCATCAGCCTCAGGAGCATCGCTCGCCTGCATGCGCCGTGTGACCCTGCACTAGGCTACACCATTAGATGGAAGTGTATCCCCTCCATCCCAAAAGGGAAACTGTCTGCAAATATATGCAGGCTAGACAATCCTCTGTGAACTACACACAGTTATAGGGGGAAATCAGGATGACACATTGTTATGGGGGATCTGTGGATGACACACTGTTTTGGGGATCTGTGGATGACACTGTTATGGGGGATCTGTGGATAATACTGTTTTGGGGATCTGTGGATGACACTGTTATGGGGGATCTGTGGATGACACTGTTATGGGGATCTGTGGATGACACTGTTATGGGGGATCTGTGGATGACACTGTTATGGGGGATCTGTGGATGGCACTGTTATGGGGAATCTGTGGATGACACACTGTTTTGGGAATCTGTGGATGACACTGTTATGGGGGATCTGTGGATGACACTGTTATGGGGATCTGTAGATGACACTGTTATGGGGACACTGTTATGGGGGACTGTGGATGACACTGTTATGGGGATATGTGGATGTCACTGTTATGGGGGATCTGTAGAGGACACATTGTTATGGGGGATCTGTGGATGGCACTGTTATGGGGGATCTGTGTATGACACACTGTTATGGGGGATCTGTGGATGACACAGTTATGGGGGATCTGTGGAGGACACACTGTTAAGGGGGATCTGTAGATGACACACTGTTATGGGGGATCTGTGGATGACACTGTTATGGGGATCTGTGTATGACACTGTTATGGGGGATCTGTGGAGGACACACTGTTATCGGGGATCTGTAGATGACACACTGTTATGGGGGAACTGTGGATGACACACTGTTATGGGGGATCTGTGGAGGACACACAGTTATGGGGGATCTGTGGATGACACACTGTTATGGAGGATCTGTGGATGACACACTGTAATGGGGGATCTGTGGATGATACACTGTTATGGGGGATCTGTGGATGACACACTGTTATGGGGGATCTGTGGATGACACACTGTTATGGGGGATCTGTGGATGACACACTGTTATGGGGGATCTGTGGATGACACACTGTTATGGGGGATCTGTGGATGGCACACTGTTATGGGGGATCCGTGGATGACACTGTTTTGGGGATCTGTGGATGACACTGTTATGGGGGATCTGTGGATGACACTGTTATGGGGGATCTGTGGATGACACTGTTATGGGAGATCTGTGGGTGACACTGTTATGGGGGATCTGTGGATGGCACACTGTTATGGGGATCTGTGGATAATACTGTTATGGGGAATCTGTGGATGACACACTGTTTTGGGGATCTGTGGATGACACTGTTATGGGGATCTGTAGATGACACTGTTATGGGGACACTGTTATGGGGGACTGTGGATGACAATGTTATGGGGATATGTGGATGTCACTGTTATGGGGGATCTGTAGAGGACACATTGTTATGGGGGATCTGTGGATGGCACTGTTATGGGGGATCTGTGTATGACACACTGTTATGGGGGATCTGTGGATGACACTGTTATGGGAGATCTGTGGAGGACACACTGTTAAGGGGGATCTGTAGAATACACACTGTTATGGGGGATCTGTGGATGACACTGTTATGGGGATCTGTGTATGACACTGTTATGGGGGATCTGTGGAGGACACACTGTTATCGGGGATCTGTAGATGACACACTGTTATGGGGGAACTGTGGATGACACACTGTTATGGGGGATCTGTGGAGGACACACACTTATGGGGGATCTGTGGATGACACACTGTTATGGAGGATCTGTGGATGACACACTGTAATGGGGGATCTGTGGATAATACACTGTTATGGGGGATCTGTGGATGACACACTGTTATGGGGGATCTGTGGATGACACACTGTTATGGGGTATCTGTGGATGACACACTGTTATGGGGTATCTGTGGATGACACACTGTTATGGGGGATCTGTGGATGGCACACTGTTATGGGGGATCTGTGGATGACACTGTTTTGGGGATCTGTGGATGACACTGTTATGGGGGATCTGTGGATGACACTGTTATGGGGGATCTGTGGATGACACTGTTATGGGAGATCTGTGGGTGACACTGTTATGGGGGATCTGTGGATGGCACACTGTTATGGGGATCTGTGGATAATACTGTTATGGGGAATCTGTGGATGACACACTGTTTTGGGGATCTGTGGATGACACTGTTATGGGGGATCTGTGGAGGACACACTGTTATGGGGGATCTGTGGAGAACACACTGTTATGGGGGATCTGTGGATGACACACTGTTATGGGGAAAATGGATGACACACTATTATGGGGGATCTGTGGAGGACACACTGTTATGGGGGATCTGTGGATGACACACTGTTATGGGGGATCTGTGGATGACACACTGTTATGGGGGATCTGTGGAGGACACACTTATGGGGGATCTGTGGATGACACACTGTTATGGGGGATCTGTGGATGACACACTGTAATGGGGGATCTGTGAATTATACACTGTTATGAGGGATCTGTGGATGACACACTGTTATGGGGGATCTGTGGATGACACACTGTAATGGGGGATCTGTGAATTATACACTGTTATGAGGGATCTGTGAATGACACACTGTTATGGGGATCTGTGGATGACACACTGTTATGGGGGATCTGTGGATGGCACACTGTTATGGGAGATCTGTGGGTGACACTGTTATGGGGAATCTGTGGATGACACACTGTTTTGGGGATCTGTGGATGACACTGTTATGGGGGATCTGTGGATGACACTGTTATGGGGATCTGTAGATGACACTGTTATGGGGGACTGTGGATGACACTGTTATGGGGATATGTGGATGTCACTGTTATGGGGGATCTGTAGAGGACACATTGTTATGGGGGATCTGTGGATGGCACTGTTATGGGGGATCTGTGTATGACACACTGTTATGGGGGATCTGTGGATGACACTGTTATGGGAGATCTGTGGAGGACACACTGTTAAGGGGGATCTGTAGATGACACACTGTTATGGGGGAACTGTGGATGACACTTTTATGGGGATCTGTGTATGACACTGTTATGGGGGATCTGTGGAGGACACACTGTTATCGGGGATCTGTAGATGACACACTGTTATGGGGGAACTGTGGATGACACACTGTTATGGGGGATCTGTGGAGGACACACAGTTATGGGGGATCTGTGAATGACACACTGTTATGGAGGATCTGTGGATGACACACTGTAATGGGGGATCTGTGGATGATACACTGTTATGGGGGATCTGTGGATGACACACTGTTATGGGGGATCTGTGGATGACACACTGTTATGGGGGATCTGTGGATGACACACTGTTATGGGGGATCTGTGGATGGCACACTGTTATGGGAGATCTGTGGTTGTCACTGTTATGGGGGATCTGTGGATGGCACACTGTTATGGGGATCTGTGGATGACACTGTTATGGGGATCTGTAGAGGACACACTGTTTTGGGGATCTGTGGATCACACACTGTTATGGGGGATCTGTGGATGACACTGTTATGGGGATCTGTGGATGACACTGCTATGGGGGATCTGTGGATGGCACTGTTATGGGGAATCTGTGGATGACACACTGTTTTGGGAATCTGTGGATGACACTGTTATGGGGGATCTGTGGATGACACTGTTATGGGGATCTGTAGATGACACTGTTATAGGGACACTGTTATGGGGGACTGTGGATGACACTGTTATGGGGATATGTGGATGTCACTGTTATGGGGGATCTGTAGAGGACACATTGTTATGGGGGATCTGTGGATGGCACTGTTATGGGGGATCTGTGTATGACACACTGTTATGGGGGATCTGTGGATGACACTGTTATGGGGGATCTGTGGAGGACACACTGTTAAGGGGGATCTGTAGATGACACACTGTTATGGGGGATCTGTGGATGACACTGTTATGGGGATCTGTGTATGACACTGTTATGGGGGATCTGTGGAGGACACACTGTTATCGGGGATCTGTAGATGACACACTGTTATGGGGGAACTGTGGATGACACACTGTTATGGGGGATCTGTGGAGGACACACAGTTATGGGGGATCTGTGGATGACACACTGTTATGGAGGATCTGTGGATGACACACTGTAATGGGGGATCTGTGGATGATACACTGTTATGGGGGATCTGTGGATGACACACTGTTATGGGGGATCTGTGGATGACACACTGTTATGGGGGATCTGTGGATGACACACTGTTATGGGGGATCTGTGGATGGCACACTGTTATGGGGGATCCGTGGATGACACTGTTTTGGGGATCTGTGGATGACACTGTTATGGGGGATCTGTGGATGACACTGTTATGGGGGATCTGTGGATGACACTGTTATGGGAGATCTGTGGGTGACACTGTTATGGGGGATCTGTGGATGGCACACTGTTATGGGGATCTGTGGATAATACTGTTATGGGGAATCTGTGGATGACACACTGTTTTGGGGATCTGTGGATGACACTGTTATGGGGATCTGTAGATGACACTGTTATGGGTTACACTGTTATGGGGGACTGTGGATGACAATGTTATGGGGATATGTGGATGTCACTGTTATGGGGGATCTGTAGAGGACACATTGTTATGGGGGATCTGTGGATGGCACTGTTATGGGGGATCTGTGTATGACACACTGTTATGGGGGATCTGTGGATGACACTGTTATGGGAGATCTGTGGAGGACACACTGTTAAGGGGGATCTGTAGATGACACACTGTTATGGGGGATCTGTGGATGACACTGTTATGGGGATCTGTGTATGACACTGTTATGGGGGATCTGTGGAGGACACACTGTTATCGGGGATCTGTAGATGACACACTGTTATGGGGGAACTGTGGATGACACACTGTTATGGGGGATCTGTGGAGGACACACAGTTATGGGGGATCTGTGGATGACACACTGTTATGGAGTATCTGTGGATGACACACTGTAATGGGGGATCTGTGGATGATACACTGTTATGGGGGATCTGTGGATGACACACTGTTATGGGGGATCTGTGGATGACACACTGTTATGGGGTATCTGTGGATGACACACTGTTATGGGGGATCTGTGGATGGCACACTGTTATGGGGGATCTGTGGATGACACTGTTTTGGGGATCTGTGGATGACACTGTTATGGGGGATCTGTGGATGACACTGTTATGGGGATCTGTGGATGACACTGTTATGGGAGATCTGTGGGTGACACTGTTATGGGGGATCTGTGGATGGCACACTGTTATGGGGATCTGTGGATAATACTGTTATGGGGAATCTGTGGATGACACACTGTTTTGGGGATCTGTGGATGACACTGTTATGGGGGATCTGTGGAGGACACACTGTTATGGGGGATCTGTGGAGAACACACTGTTATGGGGGATCTGTGGATGACACACTGTTATGGGGAAACTGGATGACACACTGTTATGGGGGATCTGTGGAGGACACACTGTTATGGGGGATCTGTGGATGACACACTGTTATCGGGGATCTGTGGATGACACACTGTTATGGGGGATCTGTGGATGGCACACTGTTATGGGAGATCTGTGGTTGTCACTGTTATGGGGGATCTGTGGATGGCACACTGTTATGGGGATCTGTGGATGACACTGTTATGGGGATCTGTAGAGTACACACTGTTTTGGGGATCTGTGGATCACACACTGTTATGGGGAATCTGTGGATGACACACTGTTATGGGGAATCTGTGGATGACACACTGTTTTGGGGATCTGTGGATGACACTGTTATGGGGGATCTGTGGATGACACTGTTATGGGGGATCTGTGGATGACACTTTTATGGGAGATCTGTGGGTGACACTGTTATGGGGGATCTGTGGATGGCACACTGTTATGGGGATCTGTGGATGACACACTGTTATGGGGGAACTGGATGACACACTGTTATGGGGGATCTGTGGAGGACACACTGTTATGGGGGATCTGTGGATGACACACTGTTATGGGGGATCTGTGGATGACACACTGTTATGGGGGATCTGTGGAGGACACACTTATGGGGGATCTGTGGATGACACACTGTTATGGGGGATCTGTGGATGACACACTGTAATGGGGATCTGTGGATTACACACTGTTATGAGGGATCTGTGGATGACACACTGTTATGGGGGATCTGTGGATGACACACTGTTATGGGGGATCTGTGGATGACACACTGTTATGGTGGATCTGTGGATGGCAAACTGTTATGGGAGATCTGTTGGTGACACTGTTATGGGGGATCTGTGGATGGCACACTGTTATGGGGACCTGTGGATGACACTGTTATGGGGATCTGTAGAGGACACACTGTTTTGGGGATCTGTGGATGACACACTGTTATGGGGAATGTGTGGATGACACACTGTTTTGGGGATCTGTGGATGACACTGTTATGGGGGATCTGTGGATGACACTGTTATGGGGATCTGTAGATGACACTGTTATGGGGGATCTGTGGATGACACTGTTACGGGGATCTGTGGATGACTGTTATGGGGGATCTGTGGAGGACACACTGTTATGGGGGATCTGTGGATGACACACTGTTATGGGGGAACTGTGGATGACACACTGTTATGGGGGATCTGTGGAGGACACACTGTTATGGGATCTGTGGATGACACTGTTATGGGGGATCTGTGGATGACACTCTGTTATGGGGGATCTGTGGATGACACACTGTTATGGGGGATCTGTGGATGACACACTGTTATGGGGGATCTGTGGATGGCACACTGTTATGGGGGGATCTGTGGAGGACACACTTTTATGGGGGATCTGTGGATGGCACACTGTTATGGGGGATCTCTGGATGACACACTGTTATGGGGGGATCTGTGGAGGACACTGTTATGTGGGATCAGTCGATGACATATTGTAGGGATCTGTGGTTGACTCATTACTATGGAATAAACCTTGAAGACCACTATAATGTAGTAGGTTTACTACCACTGATATTGGGTTGTTGAGTGATTGCCCTCCTATACTCAGGGCCGCACCGTCAAATAGGTGAGGCGATTGCCTCAGGCAGAAGGGCCCGGGGAGATAAGTGGTGCAGGGGGGGAGTGGGGGCAGGGCCAAAATAAATGAGCACATCTTATCTCTCTATATTCAACTGTATTTCCAACCTCAGGACGCGGCAAGGCTTGTGAGAGCGACGTCTTCCTGCTCCACTGTCCTCCTTCCTGGCCTAGTGCCTGTAGCCTATCAGAGGCAGGCGCAGGCAGCCTAAAGACGTCATCATCGTGGCGCAGCCAGAGCCGGGCAGCATACAGCACATGACACAGACAAGAAGAGGTCTGCACCGCATCGCTGACATCTCCATGGAGGTAGGTATATGTGTTTATTTTTTTATTTTCTACCATGCTGTTGGCCAATATGGAGAAGTGGGGAGAGGAGCACTATGGGGGACTTCTTCTGGGGGCACTATTTAGGAGCATTTTATACTGGCACACATTATACCTTACACTATCGGGAAGGGGGGCACTATGGGGCAATATTGGGGGTACTATATAGGGGCATTTTTTACTGGCACACATTATGGGGACAATATGGGGAAGGGAGGAGAGGAGCACTATGGGGACATCTACTCTGGGCGTTATATAGGGGTATGTTTATCGGGCACACATTATGAGGGCACTATGTTGACTTTGGCTCTACTGGGGGCACTAAGAGGGGGTATTTTTTTGCACTGTTACACAGTAGGGCGTATTGGCACACATTACAGGGGCACTATAGGGACATTGTCTCTACAAGGAGCACCAAGAGGAGGTATTTTTTGTACTGGCACACAACAGTGGCATTTGTTGTACTGGCAAACATTATAGAGGGGCATTTTTTGTACTGGCTCATGTTATAAGGGGGTATTTTTTGTACTAGTGCACATTATAAGGGGTCATTTTCCTACTGTCACACATAATAAGAACAATTATTACTACTGGGGGACCATTATGGTGAATATTTTTACTACTGGGGGACTATGGGGAGCATGATTTCTAGTCTGGGCACTATGGGAGTATTATTAGTTTTGGGGTACAGTGGGGTCATTACTACTTTTGGGGGCACTGTGTTCGGGCACTGTGTAGGGGCACTATTACTACTAAGTTCGCTCTAGGGACTATGGGGAACATGATTACTAGTATGGGTACAATGAGGGCATTATTACTATTGGGGGCACTGGTAACACTAGGCAGTCTGGCAGAGAATTATTACTATTGGTGGGACTTTTGGGAGCACTATTTCTGTGGGGGGCACCCTGGCACAGTATCAGCTTAGCACAATGATTTTTGGGGGACATTATGTCACAGTCGTTACCTCTGGCTGGGACCTTCTGTCTATGCTCTCACTGCAGCTCCGTTCCTGTGTGTTATTTGTGGTTCTTTATGGGTTAACTCCCCTGTGTCCCTATTTGGAGTTAATCCTCTCTGTCTGCTCCATGGGTGTGGCCTCTCTGCTGCACCCATGGAACCTGTATATAAGGCTGAGGTTTCCTCAGTTCTGGGTCAGCTCTCCTGGTGTGTGTTGTCTTGTCCTGCTCCTTGTTTGTACTCACTCTCCCATGCTGCTGACCCATGGGATCCCTGTCTGTCTGTCTGTGCTCTGTGGGTTTCCTACTTGTTCATTGACGTCCTCTTTCCTATCCTTTTTCCTGTGTTTTGTTATCTGTTCTGCCAGTTATGTTTGTTACCTTGTGTGTATTTATATGTCTCTGTTCAGCAAGCCCTTGCTGCACCTTTCTTTGCAGCAGAGTGCCATGGGCAAGGCCATGCAGTTTACTACTGGTGGAGCAAGTCCTTCTCTGCTCATTGTCACTCCTGTTTCCTTGCTATGTACTCCTGCTTGTGTTATTAGTTGCCCTGTTTGTATTTGCCTGTCTATGTTATGTATGCCTATGTGCCGTCGGTACCTTCTGGTACCTGTTGTCCATTCGTTCCTGCTTTCACTGTCTAGTTCACGCTCTGGAGTGGACCCTGGCAACTTCCTGCTGCAAAGTCTAACCCTACCATCTGGGGCCCTAGTGAATACCAGGAGTTGCTTAGTCACGCCCCTCTGGAGTATTACTAGACAGTGGCGCGGTGGGGGTTTTCTCCCACTGTGCTGACGGTACAGAGAGCTCATGTTTTGTCTGTGCTGCCTTCCCTGGTTTTTGTTTGTGCAATAAACTCTTGTGTGTCTGTACCTGATTTCCATTTGTTTACTGCTTGACGACGCGGAGGTCTCTCGCTGGATCTCCAACTCGTGACACATTATTTTCACATTACTAGTGTCAGAGGCTCTATTTTTAGCGTTTATAGCTGAGCGCGGCATCTAACATTAATATCACAGTGTAAAATTTTAAAAAATGTATAAATTAAATCATAATTACCTCATCATATGCTCGTGAATAGCTGGCCACCACCATCTTGATTGAAGATCTAGCGCGACCCATGATGATGTCATGGCAGCGTGGTGACGTCATATTTCACTGCACACGGGATTTTGTGCAAAATCTTCAATCAAGATTACAGCGGCTGGCCCGTCACAAGAAAATGGATGAGGTAAGTATTTTTTTGTTTTTTTACATTCAAGGAAAATCGATTCGTTACCACGAAGCATGAAAAAAATCGGTGATTCGAATTTTCCCTGAAATTCGGATCAAAGTACACTTTGCGGACTTCTATTCGCTCAACACTAGCAGTTACTTTTTAGGGCACTGTGTGCCAATAATTAGAATTGAAGGGGGAACTATCTGCATGGTACTAGTATTTTCAGGGGGGCTGTTTTTGCAGTATAGTATTGGGGAGCACAGTGGGCACAGTATTGGGAGTGGCAAGATGGAGTGTTAAGAAGAAGATGGAAAAGTAGGAAACTAAGATGTCTGTCAAACTCTGCAGAGACAAGAAATAGCTGAAAGAAGTCATCATGGTGGTCTGGTGTGAAAGGAGAAGATGAGGAAAGAGAATGTCTACATCAGAGGAGATGTCACTGGATGGAAGAGGAATGTGCAGCTCTATTACCCTGTATATTTTGTAGCACTGTATGTAATGTTAGGAGGGAAAAGGTCAGGTTATGATTTCGGCATGGGCATTGGGGGGGATGTCATTTAGATTTTCACCTCAGGCAGCAGAAAGGCTAGGTGCACCCCTGCCTGTACTTACCTTTACATTTGGGACAGTTCCCGTTATCCCGTAATCTTCAGTCTCTTTGGTGACATAAAAGTAACACTTTTAGAGCTTTTATTAAAAGAAACAAAATCTGAGTCTTGCAGGTCTGATACTTTGTAATGGCCAACAAGACAGAGGTAATGATGTTATACAGCAAGAAAGCTCGCTCTGTAACATCATCGCCCATGTCTTGTTGGCCATTACAAGGTACTGCAAGACCAGCAAGACTCTGATTATCTTAATAAGACCACTAACTTCGTTTTCTACCGGCTAACACTGTACCAGAGATTGTCCTTTTAGTTTTGTTATAAGTGTAACAGTTAGAAGCAACAACGATACATTGCATTTGATATAAGAAAACGTATTGTTTTGTTTGGATCCTCGTTGGTTTTGCAGCTCTGTCTCTGCTCCTCAGTCCTCGCCCCTCAGCTCTACTCCTGTCGTGTCACATCTCTGTTCTCCTCCGTCTTCACCACGACTAGATGAGGAGGATGGAGCTCCGGGCTTCCATTGTAATTACTGCACAAACATTGCTGATCATTTTTTCCTGCAGTCTAATTATCCAGTTTTTATCTGACACCTTACACATTGCAATCCGTCACCACCTACGTGGCGAGTACCCGGCGTGATCCGCTACAAAGGTGGGTGACGGAGCTCGTTTGTTTCTGGTCGCTGGTTACATTTCCCTCCAGAAAACAAGATGCCTAAGTGTATTATGTCACTAATTAATGCACAACCCGCCTCAGGATGAGATCTTACAATAAAGCGAATACTAGAAGCGAGATGTGACGATGATGATTACTATTAATGCCGACACTACTAAAATGGCTGTGTGTGTGCAGTATTACAGCTCCATACCAGCGGGCTTTAATAGGTACCCATAGGCTGGTATGGTGCTTCACCATACCTTCTATGTCTATGAGATACTGCACAGTGCACATCAGGGCACAATATGGCTGCACACAGTCCCTTCCACTCTGTGTTCTGCCATACTGTACATAATCCTTCCATATGCATGGGGTCATTTACTGTACTTATTTGAGTGCATTTATTTCTTCTCTGTGGGCGTCCATGTCAACTGCGTTCACACCTTCTTTGAGGAACCTTGAGGCACATAAACCGAGGAAACAGACACACTGAGTGTCAGCCAAATCCACCAATGTTTGAAGTACCGTTTGACCTCTAATGTGTATGGAGGCCTCCTGACTCTCCTCTGTTGACAAATATTTGGGGGGCAAAGATCAGGCAGTTGAATTTTAACATGCCCTTTTGTACTTGGGGAGATATGCCACCACCAGAGACGTCTGGCAGCAATGTTGTCCCTTCTCCTGATGTATGCTCCACCTATGGAAGGAAACTTTATTTGAGACTATATGGTAGGTGTCTTAATGAGTTTGTCCAGCTCAGAACGGTGTAAAATAATAAAATAAGTCATCCCTTACCGATCTCCTACTGTTTCCATTCCAAGGTTTCTTGGTCCTTATGTTCTAGACACACAGGAAATTACCACTCCGCCAGTCAATGGTCAGAGTGTGGACCCGCCTCAGCCTCTGATTGGCTGTGAGGTCATTTCCTGTATGTTGAGAGGGATCGGGAAGCACAGACCAGCTGAGGATTGGGAACCATAAGAAAAGGCCCGGCAGGGGAAAGGTAAAACTGTTCTGGCCTTCAGATCTTTCCAGGTCCAGTGCCAAGTTCCTGTCACCAATACTTCTGGTTCCTGCAGTACCGGAAAAGTGACGTGCTGTCAACATGCATGTCCGTGCTGCTGGCCAATCAGGGCTAATGCAGAATCTGAAAGACAGGGAACCCCAAAATAAGTCCAGGTCCCGGAGGTGGGTTCCACATCTATTGGACCTCTGTGGCAAATCCTATGGATACACTATAAACGTCCAAGATGGGACAACCCGGTGCTGAGTTTTTGCTCCATTGTTTTAGGTCAAATACCAATTGTCTATTGGAGTCTGTTAAATCCACCTTGTGTCTTATCACAGGCCCAGACCATTGCTCTGTTCTTCCCACTGCAGCTCTGATTCTTCTGATTGACTGCTGTGTATCAGCTGTGTATCAGCACAGGCCCAGCCCCAAGACGTCAGTACATGGGAAGCTGATTTCAGTTATTGTAAACTACGAGTTGCTAAACCCAAAAATCACCGTAATTATTGATGGATATTCACAATTACGTCTCACATGTGGCAGCGCTCCCAGGCACTTGTGCGGCCGTGAAGGGACATTGCGCGGCCCGGCCGGGAGAAAATCTTCAGTCTTCTGCGCCCGGACAGATTCGACAGGCGAGAGGTGGCCATAACCAGGGGAGACGAAAGACAACAATCAGGTTGGAGGGGACTTATTTTCTCAAAAAGGGTGGGAATTGGGTAATAAAATGTGTTTACAAAAATGATCACTGTCAAATCATTAACAGATTTAACAGTGATCATTGTGATGGGAATACCCCTTTAAGGGTAATTTCCCCCAATTTTCAGTCAAGTAGCAGAATAAAGTTGATTTGTTACATGTCCTACAACAACTGTGCTTCAGACCTATAGTTTTGCTTTCAAAAAGGGCACAAAAGAAGTGAATTAGAAGTTGGGCAATAAGATAAGAGACATTTCTTAAGGTTGAGGCTCAGCCTGCGCTATTTTCTATCTAGAAATAACAAGAGTATTGATTTTCCTTCGAGCACAGTAGGAATTTTGAACTTTAGATTCTTCTATCCCTTTAAAGAGGCAATTTACTCCACCATCATGATCAACAAGTAAAAAATCACATCACATTCACCTATCAGCAGGCTCAGCCCCGGCAGGAGATGTTTAAAGGGTCAAGAACCTTTCTTTAAGAAATCTATTAGGTTCCTTGAGACTATCTTCATTCTGGTGCCTCATCATTGTGAGGAGAACCATGGCGAGAAACACTTCACAGGATTGATGGAACCAATGTGTGGCCGGCTCTTCCGATGATGAGGAGTCGTTGGTCAAAGGCAAGGGTGAACTATCCAGAGGTCACGTACAACCAAGGAGGCAAATTTTTACATTACCAAGCCACCAGGTAAACGATGAACAAGAAATGGGATGAACGATGTGAAAAAGTATCTGACCCCTCCAGACGACCCCTATGACTGCACATATCAGCAACCTATAGTGTTCATATCTGAACAGTGGGAAAGAAATAAAGTCATGAGTTTACTGAACATACAGCTATGTCTTCTTCACTCAACAAATTCTGAGATAAACGGGCAGCTTTGGGGGAAACAAATGTGATTTTGCGATATTCTGTTGGGAGTTGTTTATGCTGTATGTGTCTACATGTGGCCACCCAGTGGTTGCGATGTGAATTGCAGTCTGTCAAGGGTTTTGCTAAAATGTTGCGATACATTATTGCACATAGACTGTGAGAATTTAGAGGTCTCAAAATATTTGCATTAAGGTTAAGCTTATTGCACCAGATTTTTATAAAAATGTTGCATGTGGTAGAATGTATTTTGCACGTCTGACACTTTCCCTGTCTTATACCCTGAGTATTTTGCATCACAAATTGTGCACTTTATTTTACCTCTCCTTTTTGTCACACTTAAAGTTTTTTTTTTTCTTTTAAATCTTTACAAAACTGTCAAATAAAATGTCTAAAGGGCAAAATAACGTTGGTGTATGTCTTTAAAAAATTCCACCCACTGTGGTTCTATTTAGGTTCTGCCCTCGTATTTTCCTACTAGCTGGCATCGATAGTTCAGAGAATATTCCCCAGCTATCTTCTTAGGGCAGAGTTGCACGTATCAGATTTGTTGCAGAAACTTCTGAGACCAAAGCTCTGATTCGTATATGTAAATGGGGCTGATTCTGAAGCAAATGCAGAGATTACTGCAAATGCCATACAGATAAGACAGCGACCCCACAACTGGGCGGCAGTCCCTACGCTGAAATACGTGTGAGGTGAAACACAAAGAGGGACAACAAACAGACAAACACAAAGAGTAGTCATATGGTAAAGGGCCAAATGCCAGTAGGACAATGAAGTACAAAAACGCCAGAGGCAAACCAGAAAAACAACATGCCAGAAAGTAAAAAGCAGGAGGTAAATACAACACCAAATCGCTAGAAGCCAAAAACATAATACCGGTCCAGAAATCCAAAAGCCAAAGGAGTCTTCAATACCACAAAGGAACAGCAGTGGAGGCAGAGGATAAGAAATTCACTGGACATACACCTGCAGGCACTGTCCTGCCCGGGGCTCCGGCGGATGGGGGAACTGTAACATATACATAAGCAGAGGTCCAGCTTAAAGTGAATGAGCCCCCCCTTAGTGGTGGCTGTATATATCTGTATGCAGTAATCTCCTGAGCTCCCTCTAGTGGTGACTGTATATATCTGTATGTAGTAATCTCCTGAGCTCCCTCTAGTGGTGGCTGTATATATCTGTATGCAGTAATCTCCTGAGCTCCCTCTAGTGGTGGCTGTATATATCTGTATATAGTAATATCCTGTGCTCTCTCTAGTGGTGGCTGTATAAATATCTGTATATAGTAATATCCTGTGCTCCCTCTAGTGGTGGATTTATATATCTGTATGTGTATGTACTAATCTACTGAGCTCCCTCTAGTGGTGGCTGTTTATATGTGTATGCAGTAATCTCCTGAGCTGCCTCTAGTGGTGGTTGTATATATCTGTATGCAGTAATCTCCTGAGCTCCCTCTAGTGGTGGCTGTATATATCTGTATGTAGTAATCTCCTGAGCTCCTCTAGTGGTGGCTGTATACATCTGTATGTAGTAATCTCCTGAGCTCCTTCTAGTGATGGCTGTATATATCTGTATGTAGTAATCTCCTGAGCTCCCTCTAGTGGTGGCTGTATATATCTGTATGTAGTAATCTCCTGAGCTCCCTCTAGTGGTGGCTGTATATATCTGTATGCAGTAATCTCCTGAGCTCCCTCTAGTGGTGTCTGTATATATCTGTATGTAGTAATCTCCTGAGCTCCTTCTAGTGATGGCTGTATATATCTGTATGTAGTAATCTCCTGAGCTCGCTCTAGTTGTGGCAGTATATATATATGTATGCAGTAATCTCCTGAGCTCCCTCTAGTGGTGGCTGTATATATCTGTATGCAGTAATCTCCTGAGCTCCCTCTAGTGGTGTCTGTATATATCTGTATGTAGTAATCTCCTGAGCTCCCTCTAGTGGTGGCTGTATATATCTGTATGTAGTAATCTCCTGAGCTCCCTCTAGTGGTGGCTGTATATATCTGTATGTAGTAATCTCCTGAGCTCCTTCTAGTGATGGCTGTATATATCTGTATGCAGTAATCTCCTGAGCTCCCTCTAGTGGTGGCTGTATATATATGTATGCAGTAATCTCCTGAGCTCCCTCTAGTGGTGGCTGTATATATCTGTATGTAGTAATCTTGTGACCTCCTTTTGGTGCTGGCTGTATATATCTGTATGTAGTAATCTCCTGAGCTCCCTCTAGTGGTGGCTGTATATATCTGTATGCAGTAATCTCCTGAGCTCCCTCTAGTGGTGGCTGTATATATCTGTATGTAGTAATCTCCTGAGCTCCCCCTAGTGGTGGCTGTATATATCTGTATACAGTAATCTCCTGAGCTCCCTCTAGTGGTGACTGTATATATCTGTATGTAGTAATCTCCTGAGCTCCCTCTAGTGGTGGATGTATACATATGTATGCAGTAAGCTCCTGTGCTCCCTCTAGTGGTAGCTGTATATGTCTGTATGTAGTAATCCCCTGAGCGCCCTCTAGTGGTGGCTGTATATATCTGTATGCAGTAATCTCCTGAGCTCCCTCTAGTGATGGCTGTATATATCTGAATGTAGTAATCTCCTGAGCTCCATCTAGCAGTGACTGTATATATCTGTATGCAGTAATCTCCTGAGCCCCAACTAGTTGTGGCTGTATATGTCTGTATTCAGTAATCCTTTGAGCTCCCTCTAGTGGTGGCTGTATATATCAGTATGTAGTAATCTCCTGAGCTCCCTCTAGTGCTGGCTGTATATATCTGTATGCAGTAATCTCCTGAGCTCCCTCTAGTGGTGACTGTAAATATCTGTATGCAGTAATTTCCTGAGCTCCCTCTAGTGGTGGCTGTACATATATGTATGCATTAAGCCCTTGAGCTCCCTCTAGTCGTGGCTGTATATATCTGTATGCAGTAAGTTCCTGCGCTCCCTCTAATGGTGACTGTATATATCTGTATTCAGTAAACCCTTGAGCTCCCTCTAGTGGTGGATGTACATATATGTATGCATTAAGCTCCTGAGCTTCCTCTATTGGTGGCTATGTATATCTGTATGCAGTAATCTCCTGAGCCGTTCCTAGCAAAGGCTACATATATCTGTATGCAGTAATCTTTGAGTTCCCCCTAGTGGTGGCTGTAGGCAGACAAAATATTATATTTTAAAGCTTTATATTTGTGTCTGTGCAGTATCAAAAAAACCAAGCTCCAGCCACTATAAAGATATATCAAGAAATGAATCACTGCAGCGTGTTGAACCTATAACTGATATAGTACTCAAGGTTGGAAATTTACTTTAAAACTCCTGGTCCCCAATACTAAAATAGATATTTACTTGCTGTCAGGTGCCGCTCATTGTGTCATGGCATCCCCACCCCAGTATGTGCACCATTATATTACATTACTCATATATACTGTATAAATAGCTCTATGAAGCGCTGCCATTATTTTGCATTTTAGTAACAATTTTTGGACAGCATAAACCCAATAAACTGCAGAAAGGTGGAATCATTCAGTGGTAAACCACAGACGTCTGTACATAGTATCTCAGATTATGTCACTCGCTCTTCAGCTTTGCTGAGGAGCTGAAATAACAGATTGACAGACGGATCCTGCTGCCAAAACTCAGTCAATTAATGTTGCACTTTTGGGACCTGAAGTTAATTTGGCAGAAAATCTGCAATAATATTTGAAGCAGTGATATTCAGAGCACAATAAGTGTTTATATCCCTGTTCAGAGAGGGATTTATTATTTAATAAGGAGATTACTATAATAATATAGCAGATACATTATAAAATATGTCTAACTCATGACATCAGGTTGTTTTCAGCCCCAAAGTTTTGTTCTGATTTATTATTTTATATATGAGGATCAGAGCTTTAATCCTACCACATAGACATCACATTATGTATCATTGTTTCTTCCTGCAGACACAACTAGGGGGAGTTCATTGCATACAGATTTATACAGTCACCTCGAGGGGGAGCTCACTGCATGCAGATGTATAGTCACCACTAAGGAAATCTAACTGCATACAGATATTTACAACCACAACTAGGGGGACCTCTCTACATACAGATTTATACAACCATTACTAGGGAGAGCTCACTACACACAGATTATACAGTCACCACTAGAGGGAGCTCACTACACACATTATACAGCCACCACTATATGGAGCTCACTACATACAGATTATACAGCCACCACTAGAGGGAGCTCACTACACACAGATTATACAGTCACCACTAGAGGGAGCTCACTACACACATTATACAGCCACCACTATATGGAGCTCACTACATACAGATTATACAGCCACCACTAGAGGGAGCTCACTACACACAGATTATACAGCCACCACTAGGGTGATCTCACTACATACAGATTATACAGCCACCACTAGAGGGAGCTCACTACACACAGATTATAGAGTCACCACTAGAGGGAGATCACTACATACAGATTATACAGCCACCACTAGAGGGATCTCATTACTTACAGATTATACAGCCACTACTAGAGGGAGCTCGCTACACACAGATTATACAACCACCACTAGAGGGAGATCACTACATACAGATTATACAGTCACCACTAGAGGGAGTTCACTACATTAAGATTATACAGCCAACACTAGAGGGAGCTCACTACATACAGATTATTCAGCCACCACTAGAGGGAGCTCACTACACACAGATTATACAGCCACCACAAGAGGGAGCTCACTACACACAGATTATACAGTCACCACTAGAGGGAGCTCACTACATACAGATTATACAGCCACCACTAGGGAGAGCTCACTACATACAGATTATACAGCCACCACTAGTAGGAGCTCACTACACACAGATTATACAGCCGCCACTAGAGGGAGCTCACTACATACAGATTATACAGACACCATTAGAGGGAGCTCACTACATACAGATTATACAGCCACCACTAGAGGGAGCTCACTACATACAGATTATACAACCACCACTAGAGGGAGCTCACTACACACATTATACAGCCACCACTAGAGGGAGCTCACTACACAGATTATACAGTCACCACTAGAGGAAGCTTACTACACACATTATACAGCCACCACTAGAGGGAGCTCACTACGCACAGATTATACAGTCACGACTAGGAGGAGCTCACTACATATAGATTATACAGCCACCACTAGAGGGAGCTCACTACACACAGATTATACAGTCACCACTAGAGGCAGCTCTCTACACACATTATACAGTCACCACTAGAGAGAGATCACTACATACAGATTATACAGCCACCACTAGAGGGATCTCATTACTTACAGATTATACAGCCACTACTAGAGGGAGCTCGCTACACACAGATTATACAACCACCACTAGAGGGAGCTCACTACATACAGATTATTCAGCCACCACTAGAGGGAGCTCACTACACACAGATTATACAGCCACCACAAGAGGGAGCTCACTACACACAGATTATACAGTCACCACTAGAGGGAGCTCACTACATACAGATTATACAGCCACCACTAGGGAGAGCTCACTACATACAGATTATACAGCCACCACTAGTAGGAGCTCACTACACACAGATTATACAGCCGCCACTAGAGGGAGCTCACTACATACAGATTATACAGACACCATTAGAGGGAGCTCACTACATACAGATTATACAGCCACCACTAGAGGGAGCTCACTACATACAGATTATACAGCCACCACTAGAGGGAGCTCACTACACACATTATACAGCCACCACTAGAGGGAGCTCACTACACAGATTATACAGTCACCACTAGAGGAAGCTTACTACACACATTATACAGCCACCACTAGAGGGAGCTCACTACGCACAGATTATACAGTCACGACTAGGAGGAGCTCACTACATATAGATTATACAGCCACCACTAGAGGGAGCTCACTACACACAGATTATACAGTCACCACTAGAGAGAGCTCACTACACACATTATACAGACACCACTATAGGGAGCTCACTACATACAGATTATACAGCCACCACTAGAGGGAGCTTACTATATATAGATTATACAGCCACCACTAGAGGGAGCTCACTACATACAGATTATACAGCCATCACTAGAAGGAGCTCACTACACACATTATACAGCCACCACTAGAGGGAGCTCACTACACACAGATTATACAGTCACCACTAGAGGGAGCTCACTACACACATTATACAGCCACCACTATAGGGAGCTCACTACATACAGATTATACAGCCACCACTAGAGGGAGCTCACTACATACAGATTCTACAGCCACCACTAGAGGGAGCTCACTACATACAGATTATGCAGCCACCACTAGAGGGACCTCACTACATTCACACTGGCATACCGCCCATAGAGGCAGACTACGGTACGAAGTTGCTATAGGGCCAGTGAGTTGAAGGGGCCCAGCCAGGCTGAATGGCCCCGTCCCCTTTCTGACCTGAGTACACTGCTCCCTTCCTCCTTGCCCCTTGCCTGCCAAATCGTTTAGTCTGATTTACTCTTTAGCAGAGCCCTGTGAGAGAGAGCAGCCCCGGCACGGTTAGCAGCGCTTCAGTGCTCTGACCTCCTGACCACTGTGACCTGTAGAGCCCGGCCGGAAAGGTATCTCTAGCATCCCACAGACACAGCAGACTGTCCGCACATGTGCTGCAGGGTGGAAGGGAGGGGGACACAGTGGGTTTACACTGAGTTATTAGTGTGTATGCATCATAGGCGTCGCTACAGGAGGCAAGGGGGGGCAATTGCCCCCCTAGGTTATTCCTTGTGCCCCCCCGCTGATTCGCCTTTAAAACGCTGGCCGCCTCTAGTACAGCGGCGATCTGTCAGTTTTGCCAAACTGAAAGTACTGCCCATGCTGCCCTAGGTTAAAACATTCCAGGGCCTGGGCCCCTGATGTTTTGTCCCAGACCCCGAATGTACTGCCTGCCTGTTAGAGATATAACTGTATGGCCATCCTCAGGACGGCAATACAATTGAATCTAATGCCCTGCAAAAAATGAAGGACCTGTGATGACATCACAGTCCATGTGTTCAATTCTAAATGCAGTAGCTGAAAAGGACCTATGATGATGTCACCATCATGTGACCATTGCAGGAGAGGACGGTTCAGCAGTGAAGAGAAGTCCTGGGAAGAAGCATTGGTGAGGTCTGCTACATGAGGAGAGGTAAGTGAAGGGGTAGATTACTCAGTGTGAGAGGCAGAGCAATGTTGGGAGTTGTAGTTATTTAACTGGGACTGTATGTTAGGGCTGAAGTTATTTAGATGGGACAGTGGGGTGGAGTGATGTTATTTACATGGGACTATATGTTGAATGTGGCTGTGGGAGGGAGTGATATTATTTACATGGGACTGAATGTTGAGGGGTAATGTTATTTACATGGGACTGTATGTTGGAGGTGGCTTGGGAGGGGGGGGGGGGTATTTATATGGGACTGTATGTTGAAGGTGTCCAGGGGGGAGTGATGTTATTTACATAGGACTGAATATTGAGGGGTGATATTTACATGGGACTGTATGTTGAAGGTGGCTGTGGAGAGGGTGATCTTCTTTACATGGGACTGTGTGTTGAACGAGGCTGGGGAGGGGGTGATGTTATTTACATGGGACTGTATGTTGAGGGGGTGATGTTATTTATGTGGGACTGTTTATTGGAGGGGGCTGGAGAGATGGTGTGATGGTATTTACATGGGACTCTATGGCGGAGGGAGGGAAATAATGTTATTTACATGGGACTGTATGGTGGATGGCCTGAGGAATTATAAACGGACACTAAACGGAGGAATATAACTACAGGGGGCACTGCAGGGGCATTATAAATACTGGGGCGCTTCAGGATGAGCATTGTAACAGTAGGGGCATTATAAATACTGGTGGCACTGTGGGGGCATTTTAAATCCAGGGGATATTAAGTGATCTTATTACTACTGGGGGCCCCATAGGAGGGATCCATAGATCAGCCTTATTTCTACTAACAACTTCATGGGGGGCCTTATTGCTATGAAGGGGTCTGTAAAGATCTTTATTACTACTGGGGGAACAATAGGGGGCCTTATTACCACTGAGGGTTCTGTAGAGAGCTTTATTACCACTGGGGGAACAATAGGGGGGCCTTATTTCTACTGGGGGCTCTGTAAGGACATTATTAATACTGGAGGGCTCTTCTACTAATGGAGGCACTCTTGGGGGGCACTATCACTGTTGGGGGCACTGTAGGGGGCAGTATTTCTAATAAGGGCATTCTAGAAGGGAATTACTATTGGTAGGACTATGAGGAGCACTAATATTATGGGGAAGATTATCTGTATGGCAATCATTTTCCTTCAGGATAGTATTTGGGGGTATTGGGGGGCACATCAAGCAGCAGAATAACACTGTGGGGACTCCAGGTCAGAGGATGATGATGGAAAAGTGAGGAAGCTAAGATATCTGCGTGTCACACTCTGCAGAGACGAGGCGGCTGAGAGAAGTTGTCCGGACCGAATGGAGAAGATGATGACAGAGAAGATCTACATCAGAGGAGACGTCACCTGGGAGGTCCTGGATGTGAGAGGTATGTGTTGCTGTAAAGCAAGTACAGTAAAATGTCTTCAGTGCTAGTGTTTGGGAGGAGGGGAGGGGGCAGTTGGTCGACTTAGAGAATTGGGCCATATACAATGGGGCTTGGGCCAGAAATGATTGGTTGGCATCAGCCTGACAACATCTACAGAACACTAGAAACAACAGCAGAACACGCATACTTTAAGGATTTGTGGTTGTCACTTATTCTGATAATTCCCAAAGACTTGGTTTTTCTTCGTGTGATGACTTCTCTACTTAATCCCAGGCAATGACACGTTTATCACAAAATGAATGTGACGGTTCATAAGTTCCCCGGGTGTCCGGGAGCAATGGCACAGACATAAGGGTTGCAGCAATTGCAACTGCAACCAGACCCCTAGGTGATCTTAGAGTATGCTTCTATCACCAGCTATACTGGCCTTAACCCCTTCACTGTATCTCTTTACCTCAGTGTTCTGAAGTAACTTGTCCTCCTGTGTGATTAGAACAGGTTTTGTGTGTACTAATAGGACGGTGGCCATTTTATTATAACTAATGAAAAGTATTTGGGAATATATTAATAAAAAAGTAATATTTAAGTATTTTCATTTTCTTAGTTTCCCGGAAAACCCCTTTAAGCCAAGCATGGTAGTGACCCAGTGCGTCCACATCTCACATTGACTTCTTTGCAGTTACATTTGATCTCCTGCTATTAACTGGGTCACAGTGGGCAATGCTTCTATTTTGAAAAAGATTGGGGCACATTAATTAAGACCGGACTTAATAAACCCCTAAGCTGGCGGTGGTTGCACCAAAGTTATGAAGAGGTGCTGGACTAGCCATAACTTTGGCAGATCCTCCGCCAGTTCTAAATGTAAGACGGCTTCTGAGCTTCCGAGCTGTCTTACGTTTAGATCTTTTTCTACACCTAAAACAGGCATAGAAAATGGCAAATGAAACAGGCCTGCTCGCCTGTCCCCTTCTCTGCCCACGCCACCCCCACTTTTTTAGACCTGGCATGAGCAGGGAGAAGGAACAGATTGCGGCACACCTAATATAGGAGTTTTTCAGCTTAATAAATGACTGTCACGGATGATGTTGCAGATAGCTGGAAGTTATGAATAAACGTCCGACTGGCTTGATCCCAAACTAAGGCGCATATAGGTGACCCCTATAAAACCCTAAGAGCTCACCCTGACTGCTAAGCACATACAAGGGTCTCAGAGGTAGACAATTAAATGCCCACGTACCTAAGACTGTGTGACACCTGAAAACCCTATAATAGTGAGGGGACATGACCCCCGGATCCCTGCACTTCATACGGAGGGAGTCAGGGTCACCTAGAATCAAGCCAGCAAGGAAAGACAATACATGAAAGGACTTATCTGAACAAGCAGCAGCAGAAGCCTCCAGCAGTGAACACTTCCATCCAGGAAGTAGTATAAACCGCAAAGTGAGGCAGTATGGGAGGGAATATAAAGGAAAGAGGATTAGTCTAAACAGGTGACACCTGGGAGAAGGAATGAGATGAGAAAGTGAAACCAAAACAAAGAACATCATGCAAGAGGTAGAGAAGGACGTCTGTCAGACCTTTTCACAGAACTGGCGGTGACAATGACCCCCATTGTTTACATTTCTCCTTCTTGCTCCATGATATTAAAGATTCCCTCATTCCATGGTAATTCCTTCCATAATCTTTAGAGGGATAATAGCTACACATTCCTTGCACTATTTCACGCAATATCATGATAAAGTGGAGGCATTCAGTAGACACTACCAGGGGGAGCTCACTGCATACAGAAATATTCATAGGAATGTATAAGATTGTATAAAGTGAACATCCCTTAGTGGTGTATACGAATGTTCATAGTGAGCTCCCCCTAGTGGTGACTGCTATAACCAGTGATAAACAACATAAAAAATAACTAAGGGGAACAAAAAGAGCTCACTACGTGCAAGTGAGGAGCATGCTTGGACCTTACGGAGCTGGTCATTTTTCATAACAGTCTACCCTTAAAGGATGTTTCCACCTTTAGACATTTACATGTATCCAAGGGATATCTGATGGGCAGAGGTCCTACCTCTGAGACTCCTAACTACTGGGAGAATGGGGGGTTCCCTGATCCATGTTTCACCAGATGAGGTGACTACTGCATTCATTGGGAGACAGTGGAGAAGTTTCCTGGTTCTCATTGATCAAGTCTAAATAAGTTATGGTGACAGCCATGGACTTGTGTGGTCACCTACTCATTCATTCCCCTCTCAGACCTCCACTGAGCCATCAGCTCCCTCAACTGGTGGAACAGGGGTTACAAAAGTGGAGCTTCCCAAATACTGCAGGGGGTGAAAGGCAAGTGCCTGATGCTTCCCCATTATATTGTTGAATGTATACCTGCAGTTTAAATGATTGCCACTAGATGGCTTTGCAGCACGATAGAGAATAAGCAGAGGCTGCAAACAGGAAGAAGCGAAGAGGTCAGTGTGTGGCTGAGACCATCTGGGATACCTGAAAAACTTGTGTCTGATTGGTCAACAACAAACTGTGGGTCCCTGAAGGCCAGAAAAGAGAAATTCTATGAACCCTGGAGGCCAGTTAAACATTTGGAGTCGAGAAAGAGATGAGAGCAGTGGAAAAGGAATGGTATCATGTGGGAACTCATCACAATATGCAGATGCATTTTTGCTATGTGAATTTTTTTTCTCCGTGGTTTTAATAAAAACACAACTTTTGACATTTCGTTGCTGGGGAGAATTTACAATCTGCTATCTCTCTGTGATGATGCATGGCGGACCCTGCATCCCCGCACCCGCAGAGCTCATGTTTCCGCAGATCTATTACTACCCCCTTCACATCATCTCACGTCTAGCGCAGCACACTACGCGCCCCCACCATTAGGACCATATTTTTGTCATTGCTCTATTGCATTGTTTACCAGCTGCATCTGAGCTAATGGTAATTTACAATATTGCGCCATTAATCTTGCATTGAGCCTTTGTTTTTGTTTTTTCCGCCTAACCCATATGCATAATTATGCAATACCAGTCATCAAACTCTATCAAGCCTTGGCTCATCAGACCATACAAGCCCCCGGGTCATTCTACCCCCCACCAGTGCCATAGGATCTTCATAAGAGAATTAACAGATCTACCACGGAAGACAAGATGAATGGCGAAGGCGCTGAAACTGAAGAGTTTTGTATAAATACGAGAAAAGGAAGGGAAATCTCGAAGGCTTATGTCTTTAAGATGTGAAAATGTGCAAAATGCAACTTTAATAAAAACATTTTTGAAGTAATAATACTGCACAGTACTCTAATATGATGCACAATCATGCACACAGACGTGCTTAATATAATAGGGAACAATGGCGCAAAGGGTTTAGCAAGTGTCACGGCCTCGGTGTGTGCCGTGACATTTTCGCCACGCATGCTGGTTGCCGGTGGCAACTTGTTTTTATGCATGTGTGTGCGCTTTCCTTTTTAGGATGTTTCCTTTCCCTGCTTTGGTGTGCACGGGGTTAAGGTGTGCTTGGTAGGTGTGGTGGGTGTGACCTCAGGCCTCCTATATATTGGTGTGGTGGAGCCTGAGTGTCAGTTTGGTTTGTTTGTCAGCTTGGTGTGGAGCTCTGCTCCTGGGCTGAATGATACTGTCTGTGTAAGCTATCCTTATTTGTTATTTTGTATTTCTTGCTTTGTCTGTAGTCCCCTCCGGTGTGTTTCTGTCATTCCTCCCCCCACCTGGTGTATATAGTTATGGTGCGGGTTTTGCTTGGAGGTTTGATTGTTGTATGAGGCCCCGGAAGGGGTGTGCTTTCCCGGAGGGGTTTAAGCGAAGACTCGCCTGTGGGCTTTTCCAGCTTGGAGCCACCTTCCATCATGGCTACGGCAGGTAAGTGAGGATTGCATAGTTATGTTACTGTGTAACTTACCTGCCGTACTGTTTAGCCCATGGCCTTCTATCCTGCTTGCCACTGGGCCATTTGAGACACCATTCATCCATGGTGTTGGATGAATGGGTGGTCTCTGCCCTGTCATTAGGCCTAGGGCTTTGTAGGGATAGTAGGGTCAAAGGTTGGTGAGCATGAGCCCCCTTACCTTCTGAGGCGGCTCATGCGGTAGAAGTCTAAGGTGAGTTCAGGGTTGCGCTAGGTGGTGACCTGCTCCCTGTTCCTTCCTATCTGGCATTGCAGTCTCTGCCTTTGCACGGTGGGGGGTTTTCCCCACTCCTCGTCGTGACAGCAAGGCTCAGATTAGAGGGCACTTACCTATGATATCAGAAAACCTCTGATGTGTCATGACGAGGTAACGTCAGTATAATGTGGCTGTCATATGGCGATATTTCTTGCAATGTATGGCAAGGAGGACGAGGGCCCTCACTCACTGTCTTGGCCTGAAAAACATAAAGTGCCAGGAAATCTCTTAGTTATATGCAGGGGCGCACCATCCATGAGGCCAGGTGAGGAGATCGCCTCAGACAGCACCACGGGCAAAGCGGTTAGGTTAAGAAATTGGCAGTTTCAGATTTCGTCTCAGGCAGCATAAAGACTGGGTGATGGATGGGGGTCTGGGTGCTAAGACCCCCACCGAATTCTGAAATGGTAGAAACCCTCATGCTCATTGAAACTGTATAGCTGCCTCTGAGAGGAAAGGTGAGCAAAGCGGACAGACCCTCAATAACCAAAACTGCTGATAATAATAATAATATAATATGATAATATAATATAATAACACTCTTACTTTACTCAATAGTAATTTCAGAGCGTGCCCAGAAATAGTGCCATATAGTAACCACATATTACTGCCATAAATTGAGGTTACAGGAGGTAATAATAAACTATCTGCGGAGGTTTCTATATTCATGTTACTTGAGCACTGTTTAGTGGTAAGATTTCAGCAGTGTATGGCGGTATTATTGGATACTCTGTGATAGAATGGCTAAAAGTAATCTGACAGAGCGCCCATTAACCATATAGTAAGCATCAGTGTATGGAAGAGTACCCTTCCTGTGCACTCTATGAGACTACTATTCAGAATTATAGCTTAGAATATCAAATAATACCGCCATACAGTGCTGAAATTTTAACCACTAAACAAGCCGCTTAATTGACCACTGTAAACGTAATATGTAGCAGTACTATGGGGTAATTACAGTATATGGTGCCATTTCTGGGCACTGCATTGCAAGAAGGATACCAAAAATAACCGCTATACAATGCTAAAATAACAAGTCCTAAGTAATAAAACAATCATAACGACTGTTATAGATAGTATAATGTTATCTACCATAACTGTAAGCTCAATACTTGGATGATTACTATGTAGTTGCATTTATCATTAACAAATAATGACAATCTAAGGCCAGTAGAATACCAATAATACTGCCATACAGTGCCCAAATAATACCACTATACAATGCTCAAATAACAGGGCCTAAGCAATAACATAATTATAACGACTGTTATTTATATAGCTTAATATTACCTACTGTAACTGTGAGCTCAAAATAGGGCAGTAATATGTAGTTACTAAAAGATACCATTATACAGTGGTAATATCTGGTTGCTATATGGTGCCATTATATGGCAGTAATATTTGGTTACTATATGGTGGCATTATATGGTAGTAATATGTAGTTACTATATGGTGGCATTATATGGTAGTAATATGTGGTTACTATATGGTGGCATTATATTGTGATCATATTTGGTTACTATATGGTACCATTATAGTGCAGTAATATGTGGTTACTATATGGTACCATTATAGGGCAGTAATATGTGGTTACTATATGGTACCATTATAGGCCAGTAATATGTGGTTACTATATGGTACCATTATAGGCCAGTAATATGTGGTTACTATATGGTACCATTATATGGTAGTAATATGTGGTTACTATATGGTGGCATTATATTATAATATTTGGTTACTATATGGTGGCATTATATTATGATAATATTTGGTTACTATATGGTACCATTATAGGGCAGTAATATGTGGTTACTATATGGTGGCATTATATTGTGGTAATATGTGGTTAGTCTCTGGGAGAATTATATGGTAGTAATAATTATCGACGGGGGGGTCGATGGGGTTACACAGCTGCTCAATCACCATGAGGTAGCGGTGTTAATTGGGCGGTGTGACCTCACTATCATAGAAGCTTCCCATCAATAACAATCTTGCGTCCCATAAATCGCCATCCCCTGCATTTAAGCATCGATCCACCGTGCCGTGGTCGCCCGTTTGGGAAGTTGCTGAACATGTGCTCCATGCGCGGCTTTAATTAGCCCGCCACTTTGTTCCCTTTAAAAATAGTTCTTTGGCAAGTAAAATAATCAATCTTTATTCAGTGCAAATTAGTCCAGACTTCAAGCCAAGCCGACGATTATCAGCGCCGCACGTGTAGCGCTCATTAATATGCCGGCGCGGAAACAATGCAATCAATATCTTTGAATCAAATTATAATGTATTCAGCATCGACTGCAGCGTTCAGAGGTTTCCTTTCTTGTGTCCCACGGACGTGAATAGACGCGGGGATCGGCACCGCCGATGTCTTCGTGTCTTTCAGGATTTTTTTTCTTTTTTTCTCTGTTTTTGATCGTAGTAATTGTTCTTTGCTTGTTTTATCTTAATGATGAGTCTTTAGGAAAAAAAATTAAATAAAATCACATGTGCCGAGCATCCAGGCCAATAAAACTTCAGTTCTTTGTCTTTATTTTTACTTAGGACAATGAAATAAAAGTTCACGTTTTTCACTTGTTTAATTATTGATAAGAAGACAATGGGGCAATATAATATCTTTTAATAATTTTGTATGTTCCGCAGATTTTGCTAAGAACTTCAATTTCTCATGAAACAAATGCAACACATTATCTCAACATGTTAGAAAAACACTTGACAGGCTGCAATGCACATCCCGACCACTGGGTGGCCACAGAGAGACACATAAAGCATAAACAGCTCCTGACAGAGTAGCTCAAACTCAGTTTATTTTTTGTTTCTAATAAAAACTGATAATAATAATCTTTATACAGCACCACCATATGCATCAGCACTTTACAATACAAAGGGTGTGTGCACAAATCAAAATAGACATCAGAACACTGGAAGCTTATAATCTATGATCTTGGGATATGTTGAGGTAAGGAAAGGCACAGCTATATTTCTGCCCTGCTGTACCACTAGGTGGAGCTCTACTGTATTGCAGTAAATGTACATAAGTGGATGTTGTGCACATGATCTTTCTCTAAACAGCACACCAAATGGTCAGGAATGGTATTACAAGTGCATTTTTTGGTTTATATTATGACAATTAAACTATTTTTCTTTGTCTACCTATCTGGTTGATGTGACTACCACACTTCCTGATGACATCACCACCAGAGTGTCCAGTTGTCAAGGAAACCAGATGCTGACCAATGTTGAGCCTTGCGTATCAGTCTGTTAGTGCCTTCCTCTAGCCAGCTAGTGTCTGCTCTCTTCTTGCGTTTTCTGTTCTGACTCTTTGCCTGAACGTTTGTGTGCTCCTTCTGGAGCGTCGATCCCTGTTGATCTTCTGGTTCTGACCCGAACCTCTGTCTGAATATTTTCCAGCTTTGACATTAAAGCTGCATCCCTGCATCCCGCTTGAGGACCATAACCTGGAGGTCCAACCAGTTAACTGGTGATGAATGGTAGAATCTCTTAGACTCCACACCTTCAGGACCAAGAGATTTTTTTGTTTTTAATTTTTTACTCCCTGCCTTCTCGGAGTCATTTAATTTTTTTGTTCACTGATGGCTTGTTTTTTTCTCGACAGGTTGTACTTTCTAATGGTACACCATTAAATATTGCATATGATCATAGCTATGGCAGGCCATTGCGCCTTCAGAAGGCCTGAGGCTTCCATTTTAACTGAACGGCTTCCCCGATCTCAGCAAGTAGGAATGGAGTTCATGAGGAGACATGAAGTACAGAAAGGAAGGACGGGAACGTGTTAATGGAGACTGCATACAAGTGCTGCTGCTCATTATGCACCCCCCACCCTCCTCTCTATACTTCATGTCTCCTCAGGAACATCATTCCTACAGAGATTGATCTGAAGATCTTATCAGCTGTCTTCAGGACAAGCTGAAGAGAGAGGAGGATGAGGCATCTCTTTACCTCAGTGTTCTGAAGTAACTTGTCCTCCTGTGTGATTAGAACAGGTTTTGTGTGTACTAATAGGATGGTGGCCATTTTAGTATAACTAATGAAAAGCATTTGGGGAATATTGCATATCATCATAGCTATGGCAGGCCTCTGAGCCTTCAGAAGGCCTGAGGCTGCCATTTTAACTGAACTGCTTCCCCGATCTCAGCAAGGTGGAGCCGTCTGAGCTCCTGATGTTTCACCACTTAGATATTGTGGTCACAATGGACCACAGCATCTGAGAGGTTAAATGTCATGAACGTTGCTTCCAGGTGTTTGCCGCGTAAAAATGGCACGTTTATCACAAAATGAATGTGACAGTTCATAAGTTCCCCGGGTGTCTGGGAGCAATGGCGCAGACATAAGGGTTGCAGCGATTGCAACTGCAACCAGACCCTTAGCTGATCTTGGAGTATGCTTCTATCACCAGCTATACTGGCCTTAACCCCTTCACTGCCCTTCAGTAGATCACCAGGTTCTTGAGATTAAAACTGTCCCGTGTAGTAATCATTTCAATGGCTTATATCACCAGGTATACTGGCATAAACCCCTTTACTGCCCTAGATCACCAAGTTCTTGAGATTAACCCTGTCACTGCCCCAGATCATCAGGGACCCTTGTAGTAACGATTTCGCTGGCTTCTATCACTAGGTAGACCTTAGATGACAAGGTAATCCCTTCACTCCTAAGACCACACGGGCGGGATCTTGATATGAACCCCTTCTTTATGATAGACCACTAGGGATGCAGACAGTAACCTTCACAGCACTAGACCTGGATACGGTTTAATACTATGTGCCTTGAGGCTACGTGGCCTTGTATACCTCAGTGCTTTATATCTACAGTAATTATGGGGCACTTTACATTAATACTTATTTTCATTTGGTTCTGTATTGCTTGGCCTAAACAAAACACTGCCAGATCGCACATCGCCTCCAGCCACAGAGTGAAGATGGCCAACAATGCAGCTGAAAGCTGCCCGAAGCTGGTGGCCATGAAGAGAAGTTGCATGGGGAAGGGGGTGTAAATTGAGCATTTGTAACAGGACCTACGAGCTCTGGCCTGGGAGTGCGGCTGCACGAGTAACATTTTTAAAGGAGCTGCAACATAAAAGGTGTGGTCCGAGATTTTGATATTGATGGCATATCCTTGGGATAGGAGAGGGTCCAGGGCCGGACTGGGTATGAAAACCAGCCCTGGAAAAAATGACATACCAGCCCCATAGCATTGTGTAATTATACCAGCAGTCCAGCACAACGTCATTTTCGTGTTTACCCGCTCGTGTTAAAGAGCCCTAAGCCCAATGCATGGCTACACTCACCCAGTCCTAATAAAATCTGGTCCTACCTCATCCAGGGTGTCGCTGGTGTGAACATTAAGCTGCAGTGGTTCTGAGGACTATAGTGTCCCTTTAGTGTGAGATAAATTAGAGATTAGTGCCAGGAATAATAGACTAGATACTGCCTCCTTACAGCAAGAGGAGGATGATGATGGCTCTAGCTGCAGTCCGGCTCCACTGCTCTGGTGTAGAACAGGCTCTCTGGAGGCTGTAACTGTGGTCACAAAAATCAATGTTCTGGGAGAACGGAAGCAGCTCCATTGTTTGGGGCCCTTTACATGGCTCAAGGTCTGGGCCCCAGGGCCTGATGGTGAGTATGCCCATAAGGCCCACCCATAAGTCCATCTACATGTTCCACCCATGAGTTTGTTCACAGTGGGTGAAGTGTGTGGGGGATGTGTTATGTGTTGCTGTAGAGAATCGAATGTGTGCGCTTATAGAATGTAGTGTATGGGGATAGCAGTGTGTGTAGTGGATAGCAGTGTGTGTAGAGGATTGTAGTGTGTTTTCGTGTAAGGGATAGAAAGAAGTTTTGTGTTTTGTGTATAAGGTATGTATTGTCACTCTCTTCTCCCACCCCCCCCCCCTTGTCACTCTCTTCTCTTCCCCCCCCTTTGTCACTCTCTTCTCCCCCCTCCCTCCCCTGTCACTCTCTTCTCCCCCCCCCTCCCTTATCACTCTCTTCTCCCCCCTCCCTTGTCACTCTCTTCTCTTCCCCCCCCTTTGTCACTCTCTTCTCCCCCCTCCCTCCCCTGTCACTCTCTTCTCTCCCCCCTCCCTCCCCTGTCACTCTCTTCTCCCCCTCCCTCCCTTATCACTCTCTTCTCCCCCCCCCCTTGTCACTCTCCTCCCCCCCCCCTCCCTCCCCTGTCACTCTCTTCTCCCCCCCTCCCTCCCCTGTCACTCTCTTCTCCCCCTCCCTCCCTTGTCACTCTCTTCTCCCCCCTCCCTCCCTTGTCACTCTCTTCTCCCCCCTCCCCTCCCTCCCCTGTCACTCTCTTCTCCCCCTCCTCCCCTGTCACTCTCTTCTCCCCCCCCTCCCTCCCCTGGTCACTCTCTTCTCCCCCCTCCCTCCCCTGTCACTCTCTTCTCTTCCCCCCCTTGTCAACTCTCTCCCCCCCCTCCCTCCCTCCCCTGTCACTCTTCTCTCCCCCCCCCTCCCTCCCCCTGTCACTCTCTTCTCCCCCCTCCCTCCCTTGTCACTCTCTTCTCCCCCCTCCCTCCCCTGTCACTCTCTTCTCCCCCTCCCTCCCTCCCCTGTCACTCTCTTCTCCCCCTCCCTCCCCTGTCACTCTCTTCTCCCTCCCTCCCTCCCCTGTCACTCTCTTCTCCCCCTCCCTCCCCTGTCACTCTCTTCTCCCCCCCTCCCTCCCCTGTCACTCTCTTCTCCCCCCCCTTGTCACTCTCTTCTCCCCCCTCCCTCCCCTGTCACTCTCTTCTCCCCCCCTCCCTCCCCCTGTCACTCTCTTCTCCCCCCCCCCTCCCCTGGTCACTCTCTTCTCCCCCCCCTCCCCTGTCACTCTCTTCTCCCCCCCCTCCCCTGTCACTCTCTTCTCCCCCCCCCCTTGTCACTCTCTCCCCCCCCCCTCCCTCCCTTGTCACTCTCTTCTCCCCCCCCCTCCCCTGTCACTCTCTTCTCCCCCCCCCTCCCTCCCCTGTCACTCTCTTCTCCCCCCCTCCCTCCCCTGTCACCCTCTTTCTCCCCCCTCCCTCCCTTGTCACTCTCTTCTCCCCCCCCCCTTCCCTGTCACTCTCTTCTCCCCCCCCCTCCCCTGTCACTCTCTTCTCCCCACCTCCCCTGTCACTCTCTTCTCCCCCCCTCCCTCCCCTGTCACTCTCTTCTCCCCCCCCTCCCTCCCCTGTCACTCTCTTCTCCCCCTCCCTCCCCTGTCACTCTCTTCTCCCCCCCTCCCTCCCTCCCCTGTCACTCTCTTCTCCCCCCCCTCCCTCCCCTATCACTCTCTTCTCCCCCCCTCCCCCTCCCCTGTCACTCTCTTCTCTCCCCCTCCCTCCCCTGTCACTCTCTTCTCCCCCTCCCTCCCCTGTCACTCTCTTCTCCCCCCTCCCCTGTCACTCTCTTCTCCCCACCTCCCTTGTCACTCTCTTCTCCCCCTCCCTTCCCTGTCACTCTCTTCTCCCCCCTCCCTTCCCTGTCACTCTCTTCTCCCCCCCCCCCCCCCCCCTGTCACTCTCTTCTCCCCCCCCCCTCCCTCCCCTGTCACTCTCTTCTCCCCCCTCCCCTGTCACTCTCTTCTCCCCCCCTCCCTCCCCTGTCACTCTCTTCTCCCCCCTCCCTCCCCTGTCACTCTCTTCTCCCCCCCTCCCTCCCTTGTCACTCTCTTTCTCACCCCACCGCCCCTTGTCACTCTCTCCCCCTTCTTGTAACTCTCATTCTCCCCTTTCTTGTCACTCTCATTTCCTCCCCATTGTCACTCTCATTCACCCCCTTGTCACTCTCATTTCCCCTCCCCTCCCTTGTCACTCTCATTTCCCCTCCCCTCCCTTGTCACTCTCATTTCCCCTCCCCTCCCTTGTCACTCTCCCCCCCCCCCCCCCCCACCTCTAGTGTAGCGTGGCCGAGCTCTGTCCGGTCCGCGGTACAGGAGCATTTGTTTCCTGTACCCCGCCGGACTGAAAGGAAGTGTACACTAAGTGAGCACTTCCTGTCAGTCCGGCCGGGTACAGGAAACAAAAGCTCCTGTACCGCGGACCGAACAGAGCTTGGCCACGCTACACTAGAGGCGCTTCCCTCCTGTCAGTCCTTCTCTTCAGGCTGCGCCCGGGCGGTGCACAATCATAGACGCGCCAGCCTGGGCAGTGCGGCAGCCGCCCGATGCGGGGGAGGGCCCGCCGTCGTACTTTAAAAAAAACTTGTGGCAGGACCAGCCCGCGCCCCCTGGCCGGCGGCCTACCAGGAAATTTCACTGATGTCACTGGCCTAGGAAGAAGCTGCGGAGCTCACCCTCTTCAAACAGATGATCATCATGGGTTCCGGAAGGCCAGTCCGGCCCTGAGAGGGTCTGACTCCCGGAACCCATGATGATCATCTGTTTGAAGAGGGTGAGCTCCACAGCTTCTTCCTAGGCCAGTGACGTCATGTTCATCAGTTACATGTGTAGTGCCCCACTACGTAAAGGTGGGCACTACTCAAGGGTCAATTGGGTCATGTTGTTCTCCACCTCCTGTGGAACATGGTCATGGTATTTGTATTGCATTGTAATGTGTAATGCCATGTTAATTCCTGTGTACCAGGCCTGCTAGGGGTGTAGTTTCTCCTCCCAAGCTGTAGAGGGAGCTGGGGAACCCCCTAGTATATATAGACAGGTCCAGTCCAGGAGAGGGGTGTGTGGTTAGAAGCCAGTCCTGACTTTAGCCAGGTGTTAGCTGAAGAGCAGCTTCTAACATGCAGCTAGATAGCCCAGGTTCCTAACCTGCATCTAGGAGAAGAAGTTTCCTCCTGAAGTTATCCTGCATCTTGCAAAGTACAGAGCAGTGATAATCCTATACAGCCAAGTAGAAAGCTGAAGGGCAGAAGTCTATTGACAGCAAGAGGATTTATACCAGAGGAAGGTTTCCCTACCCAATAATAAAGCCAGCTATTAGGGCATACGGGCCTTGGAGAAAGTCAGACAGGATTCTGCAGAAAGTACAGCCTGATCTGTGAGTTTATTCCCTCCGAGTTATCTTGCTAGGATTCTACCTGCCATTTATGTAAAGCCTGCCTTATTCCAATATCCTTCATATAGAACTGTTTGAAGCCTGTATATAGTTGAACTGTTCAGTAAAGTGGAGTTCTAGTTCACTACAATCGTGTGTACCTCCATTATTCCTCCAACCAAATCTGTGTACCACCGTTACCGGCACTGGCGTCACAAACTGTAAGGGATCTTGCCACCGGCACGCTAAACTTCCAACACCCAGGGCAGCTCACCTACCCTCCGGCCTGGTCCCTATACACAGAGAGTGCCCCAGAGGATCCATGTGCCAGCCTCTCCATCACTGCTGTACGCCTGCCCAGGGTATCCTACAAATTGTGAGTACCAAGAGCAACCCTCGGTCTATTAACTGACCCCCGTGACCTCACACTCACTTCCCCTGAAGGACTGGCGTACTGCACATGACTTTGGGGAAGCTCTTTGAGCTGCAGTACCAAGCCCAGCCGCTGTGAGGTGCAAGGAGGACGCAGAGCTCCACAGCCTCTGATGGTTGTTGTGGCCTCCTCAAACAGCTGATCAGCAGGGGACCAGCTATCCTAGGTCATCAATGTCATATAGGAGGGGGTCTGACTCCCGGAACCCATGATGATCATCTGTTTGAAGAGGGTGAGCTCTGCAGCTTCTTCCTAGACCAGTGACATCATGTTCATCTGTCACATGACTTTGGGGAAGCTCTTTGAGCTGCAGTACCAAGCCCAGCCGCTGTACAATGGAGCTCCACAGCCTCTGATGGTTGTTGTGGCCTCCTCAGCCGATCAGCATGGGACCAGCTATCCTAGGTCATCAATATCAAACACCCGGAAAACCCCTTTAAATTGGTTTTCAAGGCCTTTCATTCTGGGGATTGTGAGAGAACTGGTAGTTGGTTCTCCACCAATGAAGAAATTATGGTGCAGCATATCCTAGTATTGGTCAAAACCAATGGTATGAGTTGGAAAACCTTTTGAATGTCCATTGGCAACCCCTTAAGGCCTCATGCACACAACCGTTGTTTTATTACGTGTCCGTTGCGCCGTTTTTCGTGATTTTTTGCCGACCCATTGATTTTCAATGGGTCCATTGAAAACTCGGCTAATGCACCGTTTGCCATTCGCATCCGTGACCCGTGGTTCCAATCCGTCAAAAAAATATAACCTGTCCTATTATTTTCGCCAAAAACGGTTTGTCGTCCGCGTCCATTTATTTCCTATCATTTACATGACAAACCTGTCTCAGACTTTTTTTTACTTTCCTTCATGTCTGGTGGTCCTCCAAAAATAAAGGAAGACACACGGAAACAAAAACGGAAACGGATCACGGAACAACGGAACCCCATTTTGCGGAACGGAACACAACGGTCGTGTGCATGAGGCCTAATGTAAACTTTTATAACCCTACTGTAGACCCACTGAGAGAGGCCTGGACCTCCTGACACAACCTCCGGTGCTAAATGATGGTTGTTGAAGGATTCTGAAGCTGGATCCACATTGCTCAGAAAATTATGAGACCCCGTTAACAGTGCCACAGGTTGTGAACCCTCCCAAAGACTGGATATGGTCAAATACATAATACAGAGGAGAGGACGAAGAGACGCTGATGTGAAGCCTTGCAGTATTTAATGCCTGTGGTGGTTTTATGTCATTTTCCCCCGGATAATTCTCACGCTCGTTCTGGGTTTATTCCTCATATTATTTCTTATTGCATCAGTTCTTATCGTTCCCAGGGAACTGGTTAAAACAGATTAGAAATTGTGGGAATGGAGTCTTATTGTGTTAAGTGATTTCTGCTAAACTTTAATTTAACAGGTAATGAAAATGTAACCAGGAAAGCGATGAGCGATGTCAGTGGGAACAGAGGGGACATGCTGGAGAATCACCTGGTGTGTGGAGCTGTGTGCATTATCACAAAATTCATCTGGCCATGGAAAGAACGTGCATCTCAGTAACATGACCAAACTGAATGACTCTCTACCTTTCATCATCTTTCTTAGGTGCAATGTCCTAGAAAATATACTTTTATACAGCATATATTGTAGTCGGAGCTGTATTTTCTGATCCAGAGCTCCACGTCTTCAGCCATTGAGTTAAGTGATAAAACTCTGCAGCTGCAGCTAGGGGGAGCTGAGGAGCTAACTAATCCAATGATAGATATAAGCTCTAAAGCTCCCCCTAGTGGTGGCTATCACCTAACTCAATGTGTGTGATAGGAAAGAAGCTTATTTGATGGACCAGAGATTGGACCCCTATAAACGTATATAAAGAAACAAGCTAAAGCAATTTGGACAAAAGGTTGTTATGGGTTGTCTAAGACTAAGGTAAGCTTTCTGTTATCCATGGGATTTTCTGGTTTAGCAGCTTTTGAATGACTGACGCTGAGCTTCCATAACAGCCGCAGCCCATCAACCTTTAGTCTGAAACCTGGACAATTCCTTTCATGAACAAACCATTGCTGAAGGATCTTTTCTTATGGGACACTTTTTTAGTTGTAGTATATAATGAGGTCCTACTGTGGGAAAGCCGCTGTTGTCTAACTATTGGTTGGCATGTTTTGCACCATAATTTAGCGAATGTATTTGCATCAAAGCCATGACGGTTTTTCTGATAAGCCTTGTCCCTTGCTGAGATGAAAAACTGACAAGCTAAGCGCAATTGATTCTTCTTCTTGATGCATTAGCTTCAGATTGTAGATAGGGCTCAGACTTGATGCAACATTATGCACTAGAAATGCGCTAAATTTTGGTGCATTTAATACGTCTAGGAAACCTAGAGCCAAACAGGAGCTCGGGACTTTTCAAAATCACAAAGAGGGACAATACAGCAAATGTTTTAAAGCAAAGTCATGTATGTAACTCTACCCAATGCCTATCTATACACAGCCAATCCCACCCAGCGCACTTTGTGCCACACACATAAGCTATGCCCCCATTGTGCCCCTTACACAGTAGTTATGCCACCAATACAGTAGTGTCCCCTTTATAATAGTAATGCCCACATTATGCCCCTTCTCAGTAGTTATGCCACCAATACAGTAGTGTCCCCTTTATAATAGTTATGCCCACATTATGCCCCTTCTCAGTAGTTATGCCACCAATACAGTAGTGTCCCCTTTATAATAGTTATGCCCACATTGTGCCCATTACACAGTAGTTATGCCACCAATACAGTAGTGTCCCCTTTACAATAGTTATGCCCACATTATGCCCCTTCTCAGTAGTTATGCCACCAATACAGTAGTGTCCCCTTTATAATAGTTATGCCCACATTATGTCCCTTCTCAGTAGTTATGCCAATACAGTAGTGTCTCCTTTACAATAGTTATGCCCACATTATGACCCTTCTCAGTAGTTATGCCACCAATACAGTAGTGTCCCCTTTATAATAGTTATGCCCACATTATGACCCTTCTCAGTAGTTATGCCACCAATACAGTAGTGTCCCCTTTATAATAGTTATGCCCACATTATGCCCCTTCTCAGTAGTTATGCCACCAATACAGTAGTGTCCCCTGTATAATAGTTATGCCCACATTATGCCCCTTCTCAGTAGTTATGCCACCAATACAGTAGTGTCCCCTTTATAATAGTTATGCCCACATTATGTCCCTTCTCAGTAGTTATGCCACCAATACAGTAGTGTCCCCTTTATAATAGTTATGCCCACATTATGCCCCCCTTACAGTAGTTCAATATAAAGTATAGAGTGGTTGTGCACACCTCATTTGGAGGGGTTCATCTAACGTTTGTTATAAAACAAATTCCTGGTGCAAAATAATTAGTTTTATTTTAAATATGTTAAAAACGGATGTGTGACAGTATCCAATGTGCAGGGAATTTCAGAGACATTCAACGGTACGGACCAAGGTCAGGTGGACCATAAAGTATTGGGGTCTCCGTAATGAATATCTCGGATAGTCCTCAAGTGGATGTATAGCCCTCTGACAGTTCAGGAAAAATAAAAAGGTGTAACAACACTCATCAAATAGATACAGACATTGGCCAGAATTCATCAATATAGTGATCAATAATTCATCCACAATGGGACCAAAGAGAACAATAATGAATCATCTGTAATATATCTACAATGGGACCACAAAGGAAAAAAAACACAAAGTTCGCATTGTTTTAAATACTTTCCTATATCTCTATATGTTTATGCTACTATTATATACGTACTATTGTTCATTATCTGAAAAAATCTGCAGTTATGCTTATTATTTGAAAAAAACGCAAGGTATTTTGCTATATTACATCCACTACAGAGACAATTATACTAATGTCAATGGAAGATTGATAGAACATTGATTCCACACCAGCTTTTCCATCCAACTGAGGATACTAATCTAATAAGACTATAAGAGTTCCGTTATACTTGGGGGTCTCCTAGCCACTGAGGAAGGAGACTGAGATCTCTGAAACGCGTATGGTGAGGACCCCCAACCAGACGCCATTCATCATTATTGAGGTTCCGTTAGAGCGCTCTAACCTCTACTATTCAAGCGGTACCTGATACTAACCGCCATTAATCCCAAATATACTAGCACTTGGACCCTGTAACTTCGATAACTCCTCCAGATCAGAAGGAGACGCCGGAAGACTAGAGCACCGCCAGCGCTGTAGGCACGTGGGACGCTGCGGCCACAGGCACGAACGTTACCAGCATATTGCTCTAAACACCGGGATTCCAAGATTAATATCTGCGGCAGACACGGAATACACTATCCGACCTTACGTTCACCACGACACTGCCAGGCTGTTTCCCAACTGGGACATCGAACATTACCATCCAGCCCCATTACTTATGTAATCGCAGGAACCTTTGAAAGCTGCAGCAATTGATAGTGAATCTACATGTATTCTAATAAACAGTACAGACAACCTTCTCATTCAAAGAGTTTTCTTTATTTTCATGACTATGAAAATTGTAGATTCACACTGAAGGCATCAAAACTATGAATTAACACATGTGGAATTATATACATAACAAACAAGTGTGAAACAACTGAAAATATGTCATATTCTAGGTTCTTCAAAGTAGCCACCTTTTGCTTTGATTACTGCTTTGCACACTCTTGGCATTCTCTTGATGAGCTTCAAGAGGTAGTCCCCTGAAATGGTTTTCACTTCACAGGTGTGCCCTGTCAGGTTTAATAAGTGGGATTTCTTGCCTTATAAATGGGGTTGGGACCATCAGTTACGTTGAGGAGAAGTCAGGTGGATACACAGCTGATAGTCCTTCTGAATAGACTGTTAGAATTTGTATTATGGCAAGAAAAAAGCAGCTAAGTAAAGAAAAATGAGTGGCCATCATTACTTTAAGAAATGAAGGTCAGTCAGTCAGCCGAAAAATTGGGAAAACTTTGAAAGTAAGGGCTATTTGACCATGAAGAAGAGTGATGGGGTGCTGCGCCAGATGACCTGGCCTCCACAGTCACCGGACCTGAACCCAATCGAGATGGTTTGGGGTGAGCTGGACCGCAGAGTGAAGGCAAAAGGGCCAACAAGTGCTAAGCATCTCTGGGAAATCCTCCAAGACTGTTGGAGGACCATTTCAGGGGACTACCTCTTGAAGCTCATCAAGAGAAAGCCAAGAGTGTGCAAAGCAGTAATCAAAGCAAAAGGTGGCTACTTTGAAGAACCTAGAATATGACATATTTTCAGTTGTTTCACACTTGTTTGTTATGTATATAATTCCACATGTGTTAATTCATAGTTTTGATGCCTTCAGTGTGAATCTACAATTTTCATAGTCATGAAAATAAAGAAAACTCTTTGAATGAGAAGGTGTGTCCAAAATTTTGGTCTGTACTGTATGTTACCTCATTTGCAATATTGAAGTGACACATTGTCACACAATTGGAAGCACATAAATCCATTTATTACAATAGGCAATGCGGTCTTTCCACTGTGGAGGAAGTAACCATGGAGAAACTTTTTCTACACAAGTTTGTTCCCCTTTAGAGGTGGAATCCTCTTTCTCTTTTTTACAGGCGGAACTTTTTTTTCTTTTTATTGTCTATATAGGTGGAAATACTTCATACCTAAACACTACACTGCGTGCAGAATTATTAGGCAAATTAGTATTTTGACCACATCATCCTCTTTATGCATGTTGTCTTACTCCAAGCTGTATAGGCTCGAAAGCCTACTACCAATTAAGCATATTAGGTGATGTGCATCTCTGTAATGAGAAGGGGTGTGGTCTAATGACATCAACACCCTATATTAGGTGTGCATAATTATTAGGCAACTTCCTTTCCTTTGGCAAAATGGGTCAAAAGAAGGACTTGACAGGCTCAGAAAAGTCAAAAATAGTAAGATATCTTGCAGAGGGATGCAGCACTCTTAAAATTGCAAAGCTTCTGAAGCGTGATCATCGAACAATCAAGCGTTTCATTCAAAATAGTCAACAGGGTCGCAAGAAGCGTGTGGAAAAACCAAGGCGCAAAATAACTGCCCATGAACTGAAAAAAGTCAAGCGTGCAGCTGCCAAGATGCCACTTGCCACCAGTTTGGCCATATTTCAGAGCTGCAACATCACTGGAGTGCCCAAAAGCACAAGGTGTGCAATACTCAGAGACATGGCCAAGGTAAGAAAGGCTGAAAGACGACCACCACTGAACAAAACACACAAGCTGAAACGTCAAGACTGGGCCAAGAAATATCTCAAGACTGATTTTTCTAAGGTTTTATGGACTGATGAAATGAGAGTGAGTCTTGATGGGCCAGATGGATGGGCCCGTGGCTGGATTGGTAAAGGGCAGAGAGCTCCAGTCCGACTCAGATGCCAGCAAGGTGGAGGTGGAGTACTGGTTTGGGCTGGTATCATCAAAGATGAGCTTGTGGGGCCTTTTCGGGTTGAGGATGGAGTCAAGCTCAACTCCCAGTCCTACTGCCAGTTTCTGGAAGACACCTTCTTCAAGCAGTGGTACAGGAAGAAGTCTGCATCCTTCAAGAAAAACATGATTTTCATGCAGGACAATGCTCCATCACACGCGTCCAAGTACTCCACAGCGTGGCTGGCAAGAAAGGGTATAAAAGAAGAAAATCTAATGACATGGCCTCCTTGTTCACCTGATCTGAACCCCATTGAGAACCTGTGGTCCATCATCAAATGTGAGATTTACAAGGAGGGAAAACAGTACACCTCTCTGAACAGTGTCTGGGAGGCTGTGGTTGCTGCTGCACGCAATGTTGATGGTGAACAGATCAAAACACTGACAGAATCCATGGATGGCAGGCTTTTGAGTGTCCTTGCAAAGAAAGGTGGCTATATTGGTCACTGATTTGTTTTTGTTTTGTTTTTGAATGTCAGAAATGTATATTTGTGAATGTTGAGATATTATATTGGTTTCACTGGTAAAAATAAATAATTGAAATGGGTATATATTTGTTTTTTGTTAAGTTGCCTAATAATTATGCACAGTAATAGTCACCTGCACACACAGATATCCCCCTAAAATAGCTAAAACTAAAAACAAACTAAAAACTACTTCCAAAAATATTTAGCTTTGATATTAATGAGTTTTTTGGGTTCATTGAGAACATGGTTGTTGTTCAATAATAAAATTAATCCTCAAAAATACAACTTGCCTAATAATTCTGCACTCCCTGTAGGTCTCTCCTCAATTGATTTTATAATATTTCCTAAACAGGTGGACTCACTTTTATGTATTCACTTTAATATTTTTGTATTACACATCCACATTTGTGTTTTTTTCCTTTGTGGTCCCATTGTAGATATATTACAGATTTTTCATTATTGTTCTCTTTGGTCCCATTGTGGATGAATTATTGATCACTATATTGATGAATTCTGGCCAATGTCTGTATCTATTTGATGAGTGTTGTTACACCTTTTTATTTTTCCTGAACTGTCAGAGGGCTATACATCCACTTGAGGACTATCCGAGATATTCATTACGGAGACCCCAATACTTTATGGTCCACCTGACCTTGGTCCGTACCGTTGAATGTCTCTGAAATTCCCTGCACATTGGATACTGTAACGCGTCCGTTTTTAACATATTGAAAATAAAACTAATTATTTTACACCAGGAATTTGTTTTATAACAAACATTAGATGAACCCCTCCAAATGAGGTGTGCACAACCACTCTATACTTTATATTGATCTTCTTCCTATAGACTGGGTGTGTCTATATTGGTTGGGGCACCCATTCCATATGCAATAGTCAGGTGAGCCATCACAACCATATTTACCCTTACAGTTGTGCTTCCTTCAAAATAATCATGCCCCCTTTTCAGTAGTGCCTCTTTCACATTAGATATGCTCCCCATTCATTAGTGCCCCTCCTGAGTAGTTATGCCCCCCTTTCAGTACTGCCCCTTTCACATTAGTTATGCCCCCCTTTCATTAGTGCCCCTTTTCAGCAGTTATGCCCCCCTATCAGTAGTGCCCCTTTAACAGTAGCTATGCCCCTCTTTCATTAGTGCCCCTTCTCAGTAGTTATGCCACCCTTTCAGTAGTGCCCCTTTAACAGTAGTTATGCCCCCCTTTCAGTAGTGCCCCTTTAACAGTAGCTATGCCACCCTAATCCTGATGATCAGAGCACATTGCGTTTGCTGGGCTGTGTAAATGTGCGATCACATCGAGCCTGCTGGGGATCACCGGCAGTTGAGCTGAATGGTGAAACAGGGAGCAGACTGCTCCTTAATTCACAATTGCAATTAACTGTCTCAACATCCTAAAGATGTAGAGACAGTTGAGAAGGTGGCATTCCTCAGCCATCCCGGGACCGCGGGACAGCCACCAAAATCTGGGACTGTCCTGCCGCACCTGGGACAGTTGGGAGGTATGCTGAGATATGGGTGGCCAATCCATATGCAGTACCCCAGACCTGGGGATTTCTGAAATTGTTGTTTCATTGTATATTGTTATGTATTGTAAAGGAAATAGATTGCAAATGGTTGAAAGGAACAGGGCTAACCATCCTGTTCCTCCCCTCTTGGTAGGAGAAGGCTAGTCCTGCTTCCTGCCAGAGAGGGGAGTTTCTGAGCAGACACAAAGGAGAGAAAGCACATGGCAAAGCTCCTGCTCCTGTTAGAGATTCTCCTGAGAAATGAACTTTATTCTGACTCAAGAAGACCCTTGAGAAACCAGACAGTAGAGTGAACAGCTGAAAACCTGCATAATAGACAATGCTGTAAGGTGAGGGAATACGACTCAGACACCCATCACCCAAGACTATCAGTAGGCCGGTTAAAGCTAGACCTGATAGTGAACATCTACATTCACAAGTGCTAAGTTGCAGCCATCCAACCTGCCTCCCATAAAAATTGCACTTTTAATCCGCTGCAAATAAACGTACCAAAAGTTATATGCTGCACTGTAAAAGGAGACTGTTATACGTTTACTTCTCGCCTTCTTCTTCAAACTACATTTCCACTGCACCGATCCCCAGGGAACAACGGCTGGAGGAATTACACCATGGACACAACACTTCTTCAAGGCAACTACCACTTTTATCCTCTGCACCGGCTCCTCATGTCAAAGTATGAGGGATGCTTTAGCAATATTGCCTCTCCACAGCAGTAAGGTCTTTCTACCATAAACAAGCACAGTACAGTACTTGCTGTCCAATACATGGCCTTGTGAGTTCTAGACTTTCTAAGATGTCTGCTCTCTTTCCTTCAGCGTCTCTGGCAGCTGTAGACTCAGAGACAGGGGTTGTCATAGCTTGAACCTAATCCATGCAGGAACTCTCCACACACACACATCTCTCCTGTAGCTTCTCACTAGACTGGACTCTACACACTAAACATGGGGTGGAACCAGTCCAGTCCAACCTAAGCACAGTCTGCCCAATTGTTAACTGTTAGTTTGCCAATACATTGCAATTGAGTTCACATAAACATGTAACTTAAGAATTTGGCATTAACTCTTTTAGCATTGGGTAACCCTTTGCAATAGTCCTCTTAAGTACTGCACGCTAACCGTTCAGTAGTTGTGTGGATCAACTTCACATGATGCTCATCTTTTGGAAATCCTGTTTCTGCAGACATCACGTCCTTTACCAAGTTTCCGGCCTAGGCTATCACTTCCGCTGCAGACAGGGCCAGAACTATTTTTCTCTCTGACGCATGCGCAAATGAGGTGGATTCATGAGTTTGTGCATGCACCAGGGAGAGTAATGGTTCTGGTCAAATCCATAGCAGAAGTGATGTCCAATCCATAACTCAGGCTGGAAACCTGTTAAAGATCGTGATGTCATTAGAAGCTGGGTTTTCAGAAGAACAGCATCAGATGACCGGGTTCCTGAGCGGACAATCCACACAACTTTGAAACAGTAAGTATATTACAAACAGCTGTTCAATGTGGAGCCATCAGGTCCTGGAAAACCCATTTTACTAATCTGTCCTCCAGTGATAATGAGATGACTTTAGTCATCCTGCTAGAACCTCGTCAGAAGCAGTATTTTCAGAAGAGGAGCTTCACGTGATGTGATGACTCTGCTCACCCTGCCCAAGTCTAAGTGAGATGCAGATAGGGTCAACCTATTATATGCTGCCCAGAATTAGAAAATTTAGTTTCTTTGGTGGAACATAAGACATCTATGTCCTCACTGGCCTTTCAGTATTCAATTAGTATTGTCACATTACAAGATCTGCTGAGGAAACATTGACAGAAAGGTTAGTCCCTCTGGGATGCCTTGGATAAGCCTTGAAACAAAAAGTGGTTTTCCAGTGAGAGATTTTTTGAACCCTGGAGACCACTTTTTATATTTTTTATTAAAACAATAAGGTTAATTGTATCGACTGCAGAATATCCCAAGAGTAGGGAAGTTCGACTGTATTATCTATGCCTCTCATGTGATGTATTATTAAAATGTCTCCAGTGATTTGCTCGTCCTACGGCCATAACTCAGGGTGTTTCCTTCTTAAATGTTTTTATCTTGAAATAAAAGGAAAACCTTTGAGGTGAATGAGGGCTGTCATGTGGGCCCTTCTACTTCAGTGAACCTTTGATGAAGCCCAACTTGACCCCAGGGTGAAGCAATTACATGGCACATGCCCAACAAGGCTCCCCAAAGGCAAGAAAGACAAAAGCTTTTGTAAGTTAGCCGTTGGTCCAAGTGAACAATACCCTTCAATCATTGAGGTGCACAACATTTTTTTTTGCATGGATTTGCACTTTCCAATTTACAGTTTCTCCTTTATACACTCACCTAAAGAATTATTAGTGCCCCCATACTAATACGGTGTTGGACCCCCTTTTGCCTTCAGAACTGCCTTAATTCTACGTGGCATTGATTCCACAAGGTGCTGATAGCATTCTTTAGAAATGTTGGCCCATATTGATAGGATAGCATCTTGCAGTTGATGGAGAATTGAGGGATGCACATCCAGGGCACGAAGCTCCCGTTCCACCACATCCCAAAGATGCTCTATTGGGTTGAGATCTGGTGACTGTGGGGCCATTTTAGTACAGTGAACTCATTGTCATGTTCAAGAAACCAATGTGAAATGATTGGAGCTTTGTGACATGGTGCATTATCCTGCTGGAAGTAGCCATCAGAGGATAGATACATGTTCTCATTCTGTTTACGCCAAATTCGGACTCTACCATTTGAATGTCTCAACAAAAATCGAGACTCATCAGACCAGGCAACATTTTTCCAGTCTTCAACAGTCCAATTTTGGTGAGCTCGTGCAAATTGTAGCCTCTTTTTCCTATTTGTAGTGGAGATGAGTGGTACCCGGTGGGGTCTTCTGCTGTTGTAGCCCATCCGCATCAAGGTTGTGCGTGTTGTGGCTTCACAAATGCTTTGCTGCAGACCTCGGTTGTAACGAGGGGTTATTTCAGTCAACGTTGCTCTTCTATCAGCTTGAATCAGTCGGCCCATTCTTCTCTGACCTCTAGCATCCACAAGGCATTTTTGCCCACAGGACTGCCGCATACTGGATGTTTTTCCCTTTTCACACCATTCTTTGTAAACCCTAGAAATGGTTGTGCGTGAAAATCCCAGTAACTGAGCAGATTGTGAAATACTCAGACCGGCCCGTCTGGCACCAACAACCATGCCACGCTCAAAATGGCTTAAATCACCTTTCTTTCCCATTCTGACATTCAGTTTGGAGTTCAGGAGATTGTCTTGACCAGGACCACCCCCCTAAATGCATTGACGTAACTGCCATGTGATTGGTTGACTAGAGAATTGCATTAATGAGAAATAGAACAGGTGTTCCTAATAATTCTTTAGGTGAGTCTATACTGTGATGAGTGTTTGATCATTTGTTGAGGTTGGGTGGATGATCGGGAAAGAATTTTTCATTGCTGATCATCAGTCGGTAAAAGGGCGGCAGTAAATGGACCATTAAAGACTTTTATTGGGGTATACTGTAGGGCATCTTATACAGTGTAGGGTGTAGAGATTGTAGCTAAACTTGAGTCCTGGTGCCTGAGGGGCCCAAAGTATCACTTGTCTCATACATAAGTATGAGACAAATAAATAAATTAATTAATTAAACATCATGGAGTGATGCAATATATGGCAGAATTGCATTCCACTTTATCACAAACTGCTGTACTTTCAGGATTGTATTAGATGGACGATATATCTGACATAGCAAGCCACCTGTTAAGCCTTCTTTGTGGAAGGGCTTAAAGGGGTTATTCAACCCCTATAAACCCCCCCCAATGCCCGGCACCTTGTATACAATATACTGACCTGCTCCCCGGCACCCACTTCGCTCTGGATCCCTTCACGGCCGCCACTGCATCTCCCTATCTCTCGGATCAAAACATTTGGTGGCAAGAGGAGTAGCCAATAGCAGGTCACGACGGGGAGGAGCCTCCCTAGCATCGCGGGTGATGCTAGGGAAGCGTGTCCCTATCGTTCCCTGCTATTGGCTGCTCCCCCCATTGCTGAATGTTTCTATCCGAGAGATGGGGAGATGCGGTGGTGGCCGTGCAGGAATACAGAGCAACGTGGACGCCGGGGAGCAGGTAAGGGTACTTTCACACTAGCGTTATTCTTTTCCGGCACTGAGTTTCGTCCTAGGGGCTCAATATCGGAAAAGAACTGATCAGTTTTATCCCCATGCATTCTGAATGGAGAGAAATCCATTCAGGATGCATCAGGAAGGATGTCTTCAGTTCAGTCACTGAACAACGTTTTGGACGGAGGAAATACCGCAGCATGCTGCGGTATTATCTCCGTCCAAAATTCCGGATCAGTTGACGGAATGCCGGATTCGGCATTAATTTACAGTGAAATGTATTCGTGCCGGATCCGGCATTAAATATACTGCATGCGCAGACCGGTACAAATGTGAAAAAAAATTAGAAACGGATCCGTTTGTCCGTATGACAAACGGAGAGACGGATCCGTTCTTGCAATGCATTTGTGAGACAGATCCGCATCCGGATCCGTCTACAAATGCTGTCCGTTTGCATGCAGATTGACGGAACTGCTTGCCGGATAACTCTGCCGCAAGTGTGAAAGTAGCCTAAGTATAATGTAATGGAAAACCCCGTTAATAGGAAGCCCATAGATTGCATAGTAATCTATTGCAGCCTAGAGTGCAGGTGATGAGAAGGTCACATGTTCATGTCCCTTAATGGGACTAAAATTACAGAAAAATAATTAATAAATATGAAAAACCAAAAATATCATAAATTCAAATAATCCCCTTTCTCAATTTTACATATAAAGATAAACAATAAACAAAATATAAATTCTTGGTCACCATTCACCCACTCCTGCCTAAAAATAAAAATAAATGGCAAAAAGTTATGTTTGTCAGAATATTACAATCATTGGGGTTGTTTATCAAACTGGTGTAAAATAGAACTGGCTTAGTTGCCCATAGCAACTGTGATAAAGTGTGCGGTAGAGGTACGGTGGGGGGTGTATTTCACCCGGTGGTTCAGTTTAGCTGGGTGAGATAACTGGAATCCAGTAATGGTGCTGCTTCAGCGAGGCTTAGTTGCTGGAGATAGTTTTGTTTAAAGTCGTATGGGCCGGATTTTTTTGGACTGAGACAGGTTGGTAGTGGGAGTCTCTCAGTCCACACCCCTAGTCCACTACAGGTATTCCCTTTAGCTGACGAGATCACTTGGCTATAGTCAAGTAGGCATAAGACAACCCTCAGTGTATGACTGGGAGAGGAAGTGACCCTAGAGAGAGGGTTGGAGCCGGAGACCCTGTGTGTGAACTGTGTTTTTTTGAGGTGAGTCAGGAAGAAGAGCTCTGTATTAACTAGAGCCCGGACGGGCAGGTGTTCATTTTGGTTTATGTTTATGTGTGTGATGGTGCTGAAGTGCCAGAATAAAGCACCATTTGGACTTGAACCCCGTTGTCAGAGGAGAAATCTGTGATTGTGACCACCTGTGAGAGAGATCCCTTACACAAGCAGATTCCACTTTCCATTTTTGACAGCTCTTTTGGAAAATGAAAGGCGGAATCTTAACTTGGTGAACTGAAAATAGAAAAAATTATGGCTCTTACAAGAGGAAAAAATGAAAGCATAAAAAATTGTCCTGGTCCGTAATTAGTCCAAATGTCAAGGCTACTTACTTGAAATAAGGTCTAGTAGTTGAACCATCGTAATGGGTTATATGATTGTTTTATTTTAATTTTTTTGCTACAATTTTCATAATTGCAACATTTAAAAAAGTAACACAAAACACTGCAGTGGTGTAAAGTTCATTACAGATCTTGTGGTCGCAGGAACATTGTGGTGGTCTGCATTTTCCCCAGGGGGCCAGTTCTTCAGCTTTTGGCGTAGTTGAGAGTAACAGAAAAGGAAAAGCTAAATATTTCAGAAAATGAATGAGAAAGTAAAAAAATGTGAATCTGTTGGGATGACGTGAACCGGTTTCTCGTTAGCGCTGTGTCAAGAGTCTCTGTCACCAACTTGACGATGATCCTCATTCACATGTAATAAAAGCTGCAAGTAAAATAAAGAGCAATCCGCCTTGTGTGCTTCTGATAATGACCAATTAGTGCACACCGCTGATGACACACACCCGATTAGCCACTAATGTGTTTCTTTATAGGATTCACCTCTCGCCTATCGCGTGTGATGTCAGTTTCCTGCAGACAGTGACAGCACAGGAGGAAGAGACTGCACACAGTGACAACACAGGAGGAAGAGACTGCACACGGTGGGGGTCATTTACAACTGTCGTTTTTCATGCTGCCAGGGAATGTGCATAATTTATAATGAGGTGTGAGTCTGGAGTGAAAATCTACTCCACAGTGGAGTAGATTTTCAACATCCTTTATGCCTAAAACTGCAGTAAATGTGAGTGAATTAGCCACTCTTTAGCTACTCCCAAGTGGCAAAGACAGCATAAAAACGCCTGTGTAACAAAATATTGTCACACAGGTGTTTTAAATGTCGCAAAAAGGGGTCTTGCAATTTTTTTACACCAAAAACTGGCATAGGGATGCTTGAAAGTCTAGTAGAGGTAACTTGTCTGAAAGGACTTATTGACTCTATGGCATCCATGTTCAGGACTAGTCACCAGTGCCTGAACATGCCAAATTACAGTTTCGCCCACTGTAAAAATCTCCACATCCCAAGGTGGATTTTGTGGAAGTGTACTGTAAGTACAGTAACCAGTTCAGAGAAGGGAGCAGAAGAGTTTGCCTGCCGTTAGGGAGAAGCACCCTGTTGGTTGCCTAAAGTAAAGTATACACCTCATGCCTGGATGATGGCGTTAACAAGTCAGCTGGTGAAGTGCAGCATTAGGAAACGTGCTCCAAAGAGACAATTGTGTCTGTTAACTCAGATTGCAGCTGTAAGAACTGTAGAATCTCTGAAGATTGTGCTTATGAAACATCTGCCGGTTCATGCATGGTGAACTTGTGGTTAAAGGGGTTCGGCAGTTTGTTTTAACTGATGATCTATCCTCTGGATAGATCATCAGCATCTGACACCCGGGAGCCCCGCCGATCAGCTGTTTGAGAAGGCAGCGGCGCTCCAGCAGCGCCAAGCCTTCTCACTGTTTACCGCTGGCCCAGTGATGTCACGACTAGTATCAACTGGCCTGGGCACGGCTAAGCTCCATTCACGTGAACAGAGCTTAGCCGCGCCCAGGCCAGTTGATGCTAGTCGTGACGTCACTGGGCCAGTGGTAAACAGCGAGAAGGCCGCGGCGCTCCTGGAGCGCCACTGCCTTCTTAAACAGCTGATCGGCGGAGGTCCCGGGTGTCAGACCACCGCCGATCAGGTGCTGATGATCTATCCAGAGGATAGATCATCAGTTAAAACAAACTGTAGAACCCCTTTAATGCACCTGAACTTGAATATTCAGTAAAGATTTGTTTGTTGTTAACCAGGACTCCATTATTTCTACACTACATTTGCAAGGCATGGGTCTTTCATTTTCCACTCTTTTCAGTTTTCCAAACATTTTATTATGAGGCCTATAACTAGTCAAGGGTTCAGTACATACAGATTAATAAATTGCACTAGCAGATTTGCAAGTGTTTGTTTTTATGTAATTTAATGACAGAGGCACAATTAAATATCCCTCCCCTTCTGCAAACACAATGCACACTGCTATTGACAATATACAATGGCAATACAATGCTTTAGCTGAAACTAGTATATAAATGCTGAAATGCCCAATGGTGCCTAAATTGAAACAGGTTTTTTTTGAAAAAAGGGCAATTTCACAGCGTTTGCAGCAGACTGTATTTCTATTGATGTGAAAGGTGCTGACAATAAGCCTATAAAACACTTATGAACTGTAGGAAATTGAGGATTTAAAAATAAAATAAAAATAAGGCTTGCTATTCAAATACAGAAAAAAGAAAATTTGTGCAGCAGAATTTTGGAGATTGTAGAATTTGCAGTCTATACATTAACTTTTCACTTGCTGCCAATCAGGACCGGCCCATGGTATAAAAATGCACACCAAACTCTGAATAAACAACCTCCCTATGCTTTCCCTGATAAAACCTGATCCAACTAATTAAATATTTCCCTATACTGTACCGGTACTCTACATACCACACCTAGATTGCTAGCTTGTGTCTGTAATTACGTTTTGGCAGACACAACCAAAACACATACTGTCATATCACAAGCTGGGCACAAAATGGCATCTATGGAATTCTGAGCAAAGGGACATCTCAGCATCTTGGTCCTTAATTGGCTGAAAGCCTGTCAGCCCAGGGCCAGTGCAAGGATTTTTGCCAACACAAGCAAAGCTACATTTTGGCGCCCCCCCCCCCCTTCCCCTCCCTCTCAGCTCTCCTGGCCCTGGTCCTGTCTGCAGCAGCTGGCTTCTCCTCTGTGTGGTCCTGGTATCTTCTCTCTGCTTCAGACAATCGCTGGTTTGAGGACCGTAGGTTTTAGAGGAGGATAATAAGAAAAAACAAATTTCCATTACACCTCAGGTCAGACCAGCAATCAGACCCCCAATGTTAATCAGACATCTGCTCACAGCCCCAATCAGACTCCCAATGTTAATCAGACCTCAGATCAGACCCCCAATGCCTCAGATCAGCCCCCATTGTCATCCATCAGCCCCCCATTGTCATCCATCAGCCCCCCATTATCAGCCATCATGCCCCCATGTCAGCCATCATTCCCCCATGTCAGTCATCAGCCCCCCATGTCAGCCATCAGCCCCTATCCATCAACCCCCCATTGTCATCCATCAGCCCCTCATTATCAGCCATCATGCCCCCATGTCAGCCATCATGCCCCCATGTCAGCCATCATGCCCCCATGTCAGCCATCATGCCCCCATGTCAGCCATCATGCCCCCATGTCAGTCATCATGCCCCCATGTCAGTCATCAGCCCCCAATGTCAGCCATCAGCCCCCATCCATCAGCCCCCCATTGTCAGCCATTATGCCCCCATGTCAGCCATCATGCTCCCATGTCAGTCATCATGATCCCCCATGTCAGCCATCAGCGCAAAAAAAATATATATATACCTCTCCTGCTCCTGGACGCCGCCGCTCCTCACCACCAGCGCTCTCTCTCTTCTTCCTGGTTCTCGACTGTCAGCTGTGAAAGGCTGCGCACAGCGTGAGGTCACTCCGGTACTAATGAAGCGCTTCCAAAATGGATGCATTTCATTAGTATTTGCCCCATAAGACGCAGGGGCATTTTCCCCCCACTTTGGGGTAAACAAACTGGGTCTTATGGGGCGAAAAATACAGGATATTTAAAAAAAAAAAGTTTCATTTTTTTGCCCCCCCCCCGGCTCTGCGCCCTAAGGCAGCCGCTTGGTCTGCCTTATTATAGCGCCGGGTCTGCCTACAAGTGTCATGTGAACCTTTATTTTCCTGATTTTTTCATGCCAATTTTCATCTGAAGCATAAACTTTGGATTAATTTGGTGGTAAATTTTTTGTGAAATTTGTAATGAATCCGATTCATTTAGAATTGATCCACTCATCTCTAGTCTGGATGCCTTTCTACATTTCTGGAGATGGAATGTTGGTCGAAGGAATTTTTCTAATTGACAGATCGGGAATTGGGAAGGATTTTTTCTCCCTAATATAGGGAAATTGCTATCTGCCTCATGGTGTCTTTTTGCCTTCCTCTGGATCAACACGGTAGGATTATAGGTGGGTTTTCATGGTCCTGTGACTTTTTTCACCCTTATGAACTATTATAGGGTCTCTGCGTCCCACTTTATATCAGAAAATTTGCGACTATCTAATGGGATTGTTTGAACGTCTTTTGAATCACCTTAGGACAGTAGGATGAAATTGACAAATGTTTTGCACCTTATTACATATGTAATAAAGTATTTTTTTCTATTTGTTATGTAGTGAAGTATTTTTCCTTTTGTCTTCTCCATGCAGCCCAGGGACTTAATATTATTGTTAGCAATCACTGGGTCTGATGCGCTGGAGTTAGAACCCTTGACAGGCTAAGTGTTAGTCAATGACAGTCAATACCATGATAAGTGTAATTAGGCTCGTGGAGACTCAGGGTCATTAATATGTTTGCTACAACAAGCAGATACAGCACTCATGGACTCCACGCCAAAGATCAGTCTTATGTAATACCCAATCATTGAGACTGTCCCCAGAATTCTTCACCATTCGGTTAGAATATTTGGAAGAATGGCTAAGGAGGAAATTGCACTTCAGAGCAGACTTGCGTAACCACCTTGGGTTTATGACCTTGTACTAAGAGACATTTGTGTCCTTTATCTCTTGAAGACTGGGTCAATTTTGATCTAAACATGAACAATTTTTTTTTTTATGTTACCTCTTTGTTTTCTGTCATTCATAACTTTCTAGATGACTTACACTAACTGTATAAAAGCCAAAAACATCAACTAATCGCACAGTTTGTTACAGATATATATGTGCATATTACTTTATGGCTGGTACATATTACTTTAGTGTGCATTGCACATTTATCTTTATTTTTAAGGGGATTTCCAGAAGACAATAGGTTCCAAAACCACCTTAACTACACATAACTCGCCTGTAGGAGAAGGTTTGTAATGTACTAACCATTACAAAGTTGCCTGGATTGGCTCCCCCAGAATGCTCTCAGATCACGCTCCTCTTCTAAAAATCTAGCTTCCGCTAACATCCCATTCTTTACCATTTGTTGGGCCTGGGCTATCAACAGGACATCACTCCTTCTGTGGATTGGGCAAGAACTTTTCCTCTCCCTGGCATTTGTGCTGATGGGATGGATTCTGTAGTTTGTGCCTGTGCCAGGGAGAGGAACAAGTCTGGCCCCATCCACAGTGGAATCGATGTTGATGGAAGCAGGATTTTTAGAAGAGGAGCATCACATGACTGGATTCCTGGGAGGCCGATCCAGGCATATGCAGCCCAAGACTAGGACAACAGGTGCCAGGTAGATCATCCAAAGAGCAAGACAAGAGCGTGGTCCAAGACCATGGAAGAGTCAATGAGGAGTTAATTTCAAAATAAATTGATCGACACCAATCCACACTGGACTGGAATGAATGGAGCACGGCTGGTCAACCAATGGCATCAGCAGTGATGTCTACAGGCACTGAATGTGACTGCTGCCACCACTGAGGTCAAAGATTGGCTGGCAGTGCTGACCTGTGTGTAGATGGCAAAACTCACTTCTGCTTCAGAGGGGGGTGGAAGCAGAGGAGAAGGGAGTTCGGAACTCGAACCGGAGCGCTGGTAACAGGTCTCAGAGAACCTCTTAAAGGTTATTGTCTTCCAGAGGGAAAAGCTATGGAAATGGTGGGTCTCTTTTTGGAGGACCATACGTGTCCATGCACTGTATGGAAGACCCGCTGAGCACAAGGAGTGAAAAATCATTCTCCAATTCCTTTGTGACTACAGAATAAAAGGTCTGTCATTGGCTGCTTCTTTTGGAGTGGAGACATAGTTATATGGTAGTTATACCTCGGCCATGTTGCCTGCGGGGGCCCAAAGACCTCTCTGACACATAAGAAGACAGCAGTATTATAATTTGAACATAGAAGGAAGGGAGGCCCTGTCACATATGTTACATTGGGACACAACAGCTTCAGGTTTCAATCTGTTTTGGAAATTTCAGCTCATCTTCAGCGATCCTTAAAGGACTCTTCTTTAATCATTTGTATGGGGACAGTCAATGCCTTAAAAGGGGTTCTCTAGGACTTTTATATTGATGGATCATCCTCAAGATCTCATTAATATCAGATCAGTGAGGTCTACCCTGAACTCCTGCCGATCTGGTGCTGTTGCAACACAGCGGCAATGGCCAGGGCCCCTTCTGTAATGGTGGTGGTACCCAGGTGTAGGAATGGCCAAGTGGTATAGGCTAGCCTAAAATGCAGTCTATTGAAGTTTTGCATGCATGTTGTTATCTTTTAAACTTGCACTGAGACAAACTAAAGAAGTCCTTAGCAAGATTCATGGAAATTTACATAGATAACAAGGGTCCACATAGAAAAAGTCTAATTAGGCCTCCATTATGCTGCTGGATTTTGCCACCCAAGACAGAATACTCCATGTAAACCGAGGAAATTTACTTGGGCTGGATAAAAATAGCTGAAAATGTTTTTGCTCGTCTCTTTCATGGCATTTTTTTGCACTTTATGCAGTGTTTGTACATCGCATTCATGTCTGCATTTAGTTATATACTGTAGATGAATGAATTGTTATAAAGATTGAGTGGGGAGATCCATCCAGGTCACAAGACGAGCTGCTCCTTGAGGTGCAGGAGATACTGATAATGATAATGTCTCTCCGGTTATGATAATGGCTTCCTCATAAAGTGTAGGAATCTTCACATACAGCCTCATATTCCCTGTAAGACGTGCATCTCATCATTACCCATACATTGACCTTCATTCAACAGGACTTGCCAAAGTTAATGGAGAAGTGATGAGCATTGTGTGGCCACCTCGATGAGCATTGTGACTGCTTCTATTACCTTCTTCACCTAACCTCCACCACAATGTCTGCAATGAGCGAAAGCTGGAAATTATGGCAGATTTATTGTCATTGATTGGACATTACACTGAAGTTTTATAGACTTGACAAATTTACATAACTTATAGTTTAGCCTACAAAGTAGTATTGGTCCCAGAAGGTCCCATAGACTAGGTCATTTAGATTCATCTCTTCGGAGGAGGTTCCATTAGGAAAAACTGCTGCATGTAGGATTAGGGTTTTTGTCTGTCAGAATTCTGGAAATCATAATGGAAACCCAATGCGCCCCATTATAGTCAATGTGGGGCTGTTAGGCACTATTGGTTTCAGACATATGAAAGTTTGGCACCTCTGTGTGCAGTCACTGTGTGCCATCCCTTCCTCCTGTGCAGTCACTGTGTATTCTCTTCCTCCTATGTAGTCACTGTGTGCAGTCTCTTCCTCCTGTGTAGTCACTGTGTGCAGTCTCTTCCTCCTGTGCAGTTGCAACGGGCGCCTCCCCCCAGGGCCCTCTTTATCGCTCGTCCCAGGTGTAGGAATGCCGAGTGGTGTAGTGCGGCCTAAATGTCTCTTCATGGGTGTCACGGTGCTCCTACATGGATGCCAATGGACCCCAGGCTTTGGCTCCGAAGCAATAAACAGGGGGAAATAATTGAGGGATTGGAAAGAATACATTTAGTCCATACCTTGAGATGAAGTTCAATGGCAGCATTACTTTGAATAAACGTTTCTTCAAACAGTTTACAGGCCTTGTCTTGGTTCCAGCAGGCTTTAGCATTAAACTGGCAGGCAAACTCAACTCTGCTATATCTTTCTCTCACTTTGCTGTACTGACAAGCTGACTGGATAACTTGGCTTCTTCTTCACGCTGCACTTCACTTTTTAGTCGGACTTCTCTTCAGCCAAGGAATAGCTTAGAATCCTAGCAGCTCCAACATGGAGTCTCAAACAGAACAAACCAGAACTGCCCCACCTCCTTCTGGTAGCAAGCAGGACTGGCCCACTTCTGACCAAAGATGGGTAAAATGGAGAATGGAGAATGGAATGGTGAGTTCCACTCTAACTATAGTTCTGCCATGTTTGCTGCCGCCTGCTGGTGAACCAGGCACATTACATATGAACAATTGCATAACAAGATTATGAATGCACATTGTGGAGAACCTTGAAAGACATACATTAGATCATGTTTTGTTAGCCCATTAGAGATAGTAGCATGGTGCAGGAGTGGCAACACCACTCTGGAGTGTGTGGTAAGGTGAACAGTAAAATGTATGAGAAAAGTCCCAGAAGGGGTGTATATCTCATCTAGGTTCCTCAACTGGGTGAGATAAGTAAGATCCAGGATGGTGCTGGCTTCAGCGAACATAGTTGCTGAAGCTAATTTTCTTTAGTAAATCAAGGGCTGGATTTTATTTGGATTGGGAAGGTAGGCTTGGTAGTGGGACCTCCCCAATCCACCCCATTCCAGGGCATAGTTTCCCTAACCTGAGGATATCGCAGGTGAAGCCTGCTGTAATCAGTCTGGCATAAATCCACCCTCAGTGTGTCAGTCAAGGAGAAAAGTGTGATCCTGGAACAGGGGCCTGCAAGGCTCTGTGTGGTCTCAGCTAGCAGGGCTGAGGGGCCAAATCTCTTTCCTGGGTGGAACTGTGCATGGTGTAGTTACAGCCTGGAGGCTGCTGGACGATTGGCTGAGAAAGCCGCACCTGAGACAGTGTGTGAACTGTGCTGTGTAGGTGAGTCAGAAAGACACGTCATATGTTTTAGTTAGAGCTTAGCCGGGCAAGTGTTTAATATTTTGTGTGGATGTCGCATGTGATGAGTTGAAGCTGCGACTTCATAACCTGTTTTTGCTGAAGTGTCCGGAATAAAGCATGAGTTTGGACATTCTACCCTTGTCTGGTGAAGTAATCTGTGATGGCGACTCCTCAAGAGTAAATGATCCCTTACATTTGGTGGAGGATGCGGGCACCAGCAAATGTCCATGCATAAAGGACACAAAGTGTTGCTAGGTGCGACGACAAGACAGAAAGAGCAGGTGCTGCTGAGTAGAGTTAAAGGGCCGGAAGCCTGTTTTGTCCGGTGGAGCTAAGGCTTGTGCTGTTCTAGTCACTTTTGTGCTGTGTTGCAAAGGAATTGCTGTGTGGAGCTTAAAGGGCCAGAAACCCCAGGGAAAGAGACTGACCTGTTAAAAAATGTTTTTTCTTTTACTCTGATTAAATGTGGACTTGTTGTGGAAAAGTCTGTTGCCATGGGTCTCATGGAGGAATATGCCTGGCGGTTGTGAAAAATCCATTGTTTAGAGAGGATACTCTATATTCTCAGAGCAGGATTAGTTCCAGTGTATGTACAGAAACTACTCTCTTCGTACAGTGGGACCCTTGTTCTTGTGGTGGGTGGAGGCCCCACCAGTCAAACCTATTGCTGATCAAAGACATTTCCTGTTCTTTCAGCATGCCACAGGGAAGGAGAGCTGAAAAGGGGAGGATAGGGGTGATGGTAGCAAGAATGGTGGTCATAGTACTCATTCACTTTGTCGCTGGCCTGAGCTGTGCAGTGATTGGAAAGGCACACGATTCTTCCCTTCAGGGCACTCTCTGGTTCTGTGAACCTCCTGCCTAATGAGGTGCCCTTGATGTTGAAGGTTTTGAAGTGTAAGGCAGGTCCCGGTGTGTGACGGTAAAATTGTGCAGTGTAACGGTGCAGGAAGCAATGATGATGCAGTTGTCCAGCAAAAGTTTCTTACTGAAGAATTTTTTATTTAATTTTTTTAATTATTAAGTATTTTATTTTCTTCAATAGTGATTACAAAAACTTTTCCACAGAACCAGAAACACAAAAATACCAAAAGAGGCTTATACACATATAAAAAAAACATATTACTATAGTTTCAACATCATTACAAACAATACCATTAAATCCATCTCTATAGACTAAAACCTAGAACCTTTGAGCCTATCCATTCCCCTCTACCCTTCTGTTAGTTGCTGGTAGCCCGAACCCCATACCCCCCCCATACCCGTCCCGATGGTCCGCCCGTCAAACCAACATAGTCAATCCATCTCGCCTCTACAAAACAGAAAAGAGACGCATGCCCAACCTTCTCCGCCTCTCGCATGGAAGAATTTGAATGCAAACACATCAGGACAGTCCTTGTACACAAAATGTACTTTCCACAGTTGTTACAGGTTTCATGGCTGCACAGATAGTTGATAGGCCAGTGTGTCTTCCTCCGTTCTCACGCTGCACTTGTACTTAAGCATTCAGGCGTAGGATGTAACACTTCTTGTAAAGCACTGCAACCAACAGGACAGATCCTACTGTAAATGGTAGGCTAAGTCCTGCAGGTTACAAGTCCACGCTTCCACTGTGCGATGTGGGCAAAATGCTCTCACAGATAGCCAATCTGCAGTGTGTGTCCTGAACACAGAGCAATGGGGACTTAGTGGTCCTCTTACGGCAGCAGTTCTCCAATGACTTTGACTCTACACTCCCTCTTTTCACCTGGTCTGCTTCTCCAGTAGATAAAGGGATTTTTTTGGTCTTGCCCTGACAGTACCTAGGTCCAGGACAGGCTAAGCTCTCACATGTTGTATCTGTTCTCACGAGACTGCCACTGTCACTAGAATGTTTCTCCTCATCATCATGGCTGAGAATATGGCCTATTAATACCTTGTGCACTGATATATAGCATACCGTAGGCCTATTTGACACAGAAATACAATGTTTTCCAGTATACCGCTAGTCTGTAGTGGGAAGCTCCATACTCTATCCTGTGGATAGGGGATACGATTGTATATGAGGACATCCCCTTTAAGCTCTTACTATGTCTAGTATCTGTCTTTATTCGGTTTTAACAGTACAAGAATAATGAGAATTTCTTATTCTAGAAGTTCAGATATCTCCTGACACCCGACAGCCTTGCTGTCATTACAGAAAATAGCCTCTGTGATTAATTGCTGGTGCTATCGGCCATTAAGCATCCTTCTATAATTTGCCTGACGTTATCGTCATGAGATTTGGACGCCTAAAATGCAAACACTTGAAATTGGATTTGACAGGTGATCTGATCCAGGCTTGTTCGAAAGATGAAAATGAAATCCCAAGCAAAATATTGCGACATCTTATATTATGAAAGACATGTAAGGTTTGATAAATCACTGGGACTGACAGATTATTTCACATCAGGGGTGAGCCTCAGTGGAGCGAGTATGATGGCCCATCAGGTCAACCCTCGCCCGCTAGCTTCAGAGGAAACTGAAGACACCTGTATATTTCAGCTTACCACCAAAAAGAACCAGGAGGCACCAGACATGTGTCTAAGACAACACTTGAGCGATCCCTACTGTCTACAGGACTGCAAAGCAGACAGATGGTCACTGCGTCACTGATAACAGCAGAAAAGGTTTGGACCTCCGCTGATTGGTAAAGGGTTGTCTTCTCCAATGAGTCACGTTTTTTGCTTCATGAAATGGTTAGATGTTAGTATGTCAGGAGAGAATCTTCATGGCCAAGACTTCCACGTACTACCCTTGGCCCCTAATTCCCTGTGAACCCAATTGAGCATCTGTGGGGCCACCTCGATGGTCGTATTCGCTCTATGGATCCATCCCATGCTCCTCCAGAAGCTGTGGAACCACCTCAATGGTCGTGGTCACCCTCTAGATCCTCCACCTGCCCCCTTCTGAAGCTGTGGGACCACCTCAATGGTCGTGTTCACCCTCTGGATCCTCCACCTGCCCCCTTCTGAAGCTGTGGGACCACCTCAATGGTCGTGTTCACCCTGTGGATCCTCCCCCTGCCCCCTCCTGAAGCTGTGGGACCACCTCAATGGTTGTGTTCACCCTGTGGATCCTCCCCCTGCCCCCTCCTGAAGCTGTGGGACCACCTCAATGGTCATGTTCACCATATGGATCCTCCCCCTGCCCCTCCAGAAGCTATGGGAACACCTCAACGGTTTTGTGTGCTCTATGGATCCCTTCCCCGCCCCCTCCAGCAGCTGAGGGATGCACTGCAGTCAACATGTCTCCAGATATCTGGGACAACCGACCAGGACCTTGTGGAGTCACTCCGGGCCCGTCTAGCTGCTGTCAGTGCTGCATACGGTGGTTACTCTAGAGATTAACTAGTGGTCGGAATAATGTAACTCAATTGTTTATTTTGAAATAACAAAAATATTTAATATTCACCCCCTTTTCCCAATTCTTATATACATTCTGTATATATAATATAATAAAATGAAATAAAAAAAGGTATTGCCCTGTCCAGAACGGTCTGAAAAAAAACATTATAGTTCGGCTCACAAAAAAATGATTCCTCACAAAGCCCCATCAGCGGAAAAATATAAGTTTTTTTTTTTCTCACGCAGATGGGCTGGCTAGGAGCTCATGAATATGGGGGCTCATTTGGCATGCAAGGTTTTAGAAAAATGGCTGGGTCAAATAAAGAAAGTGACCCAGCATTTTGCTAAAGGTATCTGCCGCTAGTTTATATTGCCCTTAGTTAGGACACCATGAAACTTGTGACAGATTCCCTTTAAAAGCTTTCACATTTTTTTGAAAACCCAAACCCTATAAATGTGGTTTCTTCATAATCATAGGGACTGAGACTAAAGTGAAAAAGTCATTATTACCACACAGTGAACACCATTAAAATGAAACCTTAAAATGTATGGCAGAATTGCATTACTTTTTTATACTGTGGCCCCCAAATAATTTTTTTTTGTCATACAATTTCCTTTATCTACCCCAAAATGGTGCCATTAAAAAATACAATTTAGGAATGAATTGTCGGTGGAACACCCCAGTGATCACAGCAGATCGTGGGGGTCTGGGCAGTAGGATCGGGGGATCAGATCATGGTCTTGGGACGTTCAGAGAACAGTTTTTCTGAACCAGTAATTGTCACCATTACCCTGACCTGCAGATAATGGAGTGTCTCCGCACATCATCATCCCCAAGCCCGGTCACGGACAGTGTCCTGTTTCCTGTTTCCAGTCACGGACAATGTCCTGTTTCCGGTCACGGACAGTGTCCTGTTTCCGGTCACGGACAGTGTCCTGTTTCCGGTCACGGACAGTGTCCTGTTTCCGGTCACGGACAGTGTCCTGTTTCCGGTCACGGACAGTGTCCTGTTTCCGGTCACGGACAGTGTCCTGTTTCCGGTCAGGGACAGTGTCCTGTTTCCGGTCACGGACAGTGTCCTGTTTCCGGTCACGGACAGTGTCCTGTTTCCGGTCACGGACAGTGTCCTGTTTCCGGTCACGGACAGTGTCCTGTTTCCGGTCACGGACAGTGTCCTGTTTCTTGTTTCCAGTCACACACAGTGTATCGTGTTTGCTTGAGGTGTCTGCGCTGAGCATACATTGACCTCATTTCGCCTCTACCATGAGACGTACTGTTATATTCTCTGCTCTACTGTAACCACATCTTACTGCCTTCAATTTATGAGAGTTGTTTGCAAATTGCTGCAGAACGTCTTCCTGTAATTACAGCTGGGAATGCAGAAATGCTGCGCCTCAGACAAACCAGGAGAGGAAATCTGCCCGGCACACGACACTTCTCTTGTAATATGGTCGTCTTCTGCTGATCTTACCTGATCATTAATGATCTTAGCATGGACACCAGGCGATTACTATCAACCGGGCAGCAGAGGGAATGTTACATTTGTTGTAATTTGTATCAGCCCCCAACTTCAATCCCATGGATTCTGCCAGGCAATGCTAACCCTGGCCCCAGCACTGGAGAGTGGAGTGGCAGGAGCATGCTGATCCTATGTGCTGCAGTCCTAATCTTAGAAAATGACCTCCAGGGACTGCACAGGAGGAAGAAACTGCACAGGAGAAGAGACTGCTCACAGTAACTGTACAGGAGGAAGAGACTGAACACGCTGACTGCACAGGAAAAGAGACTGCACACAGTGACTACACAGAAGGAAGAGACTGCACACAGTGAATTCACAGGACGAAGAGACTGCACACAGTGATTGTGTAAAACCTGTAAGGGATCGTTAACTCTTAGGGGGTCGCCATCACAGATTACTTCACCAGACAATGGTACAATGTCCAAACTCGTGCTTTATTCCGGACACTTCAGCAAAAACAGGTTATGAAGTCGCAGACTCAACTCATCACGTGTGACATCCACACAAAATAATAAACACTTGCCCGGCTAAGCTCTAACTAAAACATATGACGTGTCTCTCTGACTCACCTAAATAGCACAGTTCACGCAATGTCTCAGGTGCGGCTTTCTCAGCCAATCGTCCAGCAGCCTCCAGGTTGTAACTACACCATGCACAGTTCCACCCAGGGAAGAGATTTGGCTACACAGCCTCGTGGCCCCTCAGCCCTGCTAGCTGAGACCACACAGAGCCTTGCAGGCCTCTGTTCCAGGATCACACTTTTCTCTTTGACTGACACAATGAGGGTGGATTTATGCCAGACTGATTATAGCAGGCTTCACCTGCAATATCCTCAGGTTAGGGAAACCATGCCCTGGAATGGGGTGGATTGGGAAGGTCTCACTACCAAACTTAACTTCCCAATCCAAATAAAATCCAGCCCTTGATTTGCTAAAAAAAATTTGCTTCGGCAACTATGTTTGCTGAAGCAAGCACCATCCTGGATCTTACTTATCTCACCCAGTTGAGGAACCTGGATGAGATATACACCCCTTCCGGGACTTTTCTCATACACTTTACTGTTCACCTTACCACATATCCCCCCCTCTTTTCCAGACCGGATGTCTGGGCATTTCTCCACATTGTACCATGCGCTCTGGAAGATGTGGCCAGTGCCACATTTTTTCCTTTATTTTGCCATACCCAGGCCTGCAGAGCTTGGTTTGTTACAAACACAGATTTTCTACCCAGTAGATAATGTCTAACAGAATCTAGTGCCCATCTAGAGGGCAGATACTCTTTACAAGCGACAATGATGCGCTCTCGCCCTCTTTGTTTCTCTACTTTCCTTGCTCTCTGCCTCTGCAGTTGGTTCAGCTGCTGATTGCGCAGCTCTACTCTCTTGCGGTATTCTAGCTTCAGATTGCTGTGCTCCACCTGTAAGTCAGACAGTTGCTTCTTCCTTTCCTCATTCTGATTCTTGAGGATCTTGTGCTTACTCTTTTCTTTCTCTTCAGCAGTAGTTTCCTCAGATTTGGTGGCAGTTTCAGAGTCCTCTGCTTCTTCAGTGGCTTTTTCCACTTCGGCAGACTCTGCTTTAGCCTCTTCTTTGGTCTCTGCCGCATCTGAGGATTTCTTTCACTCCAACACATCAGCCTAAGCTTCTTCAGCCTTTGTCTCTTAGGGGTTTCCATTCTCTTTGATAGCCTTCTCATCCTTCTCGGACATGGCATTGTATATTTGCCCTTTTAATTCTTCCTTTTCTTTCTCATTGAGGTTGGAGGCACTGGGGACATTGGGAACCTTATCAATGCAAATACAGTGAAGGAGTTTAAGCATGCATGGGATAGGCATAAGGCCATCCTTCATATAAGATAGGGCCAGGGGCTATCCATAGTACTCAGTATATTGGTCAGACTAGATGGGCCAAATGGTTCTTATCTGCCGACACATTCTATGTTTCTATGTTTCTATCAGACTCTTCGTCTTCTGGCAGTCCCTCCAGAGGGTTAGCCAGGGCCTTATTTTTCATTTGTGCTAGGTCGAGGAGAGCCCTCCCACAGAAGTAGACAGCATCTGCATGCTTGTTGTCTGTCTCCTTGTATTACTTCCCCAGAAGGCTGCTGGCTTCCTGGAAAGCATTGACGAGGGAGCGGATGTCTTTCACGGCCAGGTCCTTGCTACTCATTGCCACGAATCTTTTGGCTTCTGAATCCATATCAGCCCCATCAACTTGTTCAGCAGAGACATCTTCCATCTTCTCTGCCTCGGCTGGCACCGCAACCCCACCATCTCCAGACCCATTCCTTTGAGCTTATAATATCTGCCAATTCTGCTCTAAGGTGTTTTTCCAGTCCTTCACCTTTACTCAGGCGCTTCCTAAAGGGCCCCTGCCAGAGAGATATTCTTATTCTCCTTCTCTTGAACATTGGGAGACACAGGAGTACCCATATTTTCTTTTGGCAACCCTGTGGGAGTTCCACTCAGGGACTCTGCAAGCCCTTTGTTGATGTCTACTGTAGTCCTTTGTGTTTTTATGAAGTCTTCAATCTTCTCCTGGACATCAGGCAGTAGACCATTCAGTCCTCTCATCTCTTTCTGGGTCTCCTCCTTTGACCCCTCTGAAACCTTCTTCAGTTGCTCTGTGAAGACAGCTAGTCTCTTCTCTATTGTATCTAGGGACCGTGTGGAGAGAGAGAAATCATCCTCCTGATTGCAGCTGTACTAACCTGTCAGGTCATCTATCACGGCCTGGGCATGGGATTCAGACACTAGGCTGACGTCTCCCCACTTAACTCTCGTCTCGTCAGGTATAACTGTCGTCTGGTCGCTACTAGTAACCACCTTAGTTTAAAAGGACCTGTACATGGTAGCTTCCCTCTCTGAGTTGCTATCGGTCACAGCACATACGTCACATTTATCGCTCGAGTCAATATTAATTCTGACCTCTAGGGGCACCGATGAGCTAATCCCCACCTGGGACATTTTCTTATTAAACCTAGAACACTGGAAAGACTGCACACTCTCCTCTGATACGTATGATACATATGCTAGCCCTGCCACATTTTCCACACTGAGTTCCCCCAGCTGCGTTCTCTCAACATTTATCAACACTTCTACAACACATACAGTACAGACCAAAAGTTTGGACACACCTTCTCATTCAAAGAGTTTTCTTTATCTTCATGACTATGAAGGCATTAAAACTATGAATTAACACATGTGGAATTATATACATAACAAACAAGTGTGAAACAACTGAAAATATGTCATATTCTAGGTTCTTCAAAGTAGCCACCTTTTGCTTTGATTACTGCTTTGCACACTCTTGGCATTCTCTTGATGAGCTTCAAGAGGTAGTCCCCTGAAATGGTTTTCACTTCACAGGTGTGCCCTGTCAGGTTTAATAAGTGGGATTTCTTGCCTTATAAATGGGGTTGGGACCATCAGTTGCGTTGAGGAGAAGTCAGGTGGATACACAGCTGATAGTCCTACTGAATAGACTGTTAGCTGCTTTTTTCTTGCCATAATACAAATTCATCATCAGGGGTGTCATCATCATCACACATTGTACATAAATCCACATTGTCATTATGCATTTCAGACAACTTTGCATATTTACTTTGCATCGTATGATCACCACTGTTTCCAATGGTCACTCTTACAAGTTCTGCAAGAGTGTCTCCACTTCCCCACAACTCCCAAAACGAGGGGAAATCACGGCCCAACATTGTGTCATGCCTGAGCGTGTTTGCAACTTCAAGTTTATCACTCCCAGTTCCTACTGTAGTTTCACACTCAGTGAGAGCCACAGGATAGTCTGTACTATCCGCATGAATGTCCCGCACATAGTCCCCAGCTACACAAGCAATAATAGGAACAGTCTTACCCATTGACTTCACGGGTTCGTCAGTTCCGGGAGATGAGGATTTTCCAGGAATATCTCCACCGAGGTCATCATCCTCAGTAACTGCATCTGCTTCCGATCTTATAATAGCTTTGTCAACCTCAGGTCTCACGATCCTGCTTCTTCTTAGGCCGTATTTTTTCACGGTCCGCAAAACGGGGTTCCGTTGGTCCGTGATCCGTGACCATTTTTTTGTCCGTGGGTCTTCCTTGATTTTTGGAGGATCCACGGACATGAAAAAAAATGCAATTTTGGTGTCCGCCTGGCCGTGCAGAGCCAAACGGATCCGTCCTGAATTACAATGCAAGTCAATGGGGACGGATCCGTTTGACGTTGACACAATATGGTGCAATTTCAAACGGATCCGTCCCCCATTGACTTTCAATGTAAAGTCAGGAGTTAATATACCATAGGATAGGAGTTTTCTCCAATCCGATGGTATATTTTTCACTTGAAGCATCCCCATCACCATGGGAACGCCTCTATGTTAGAATATACCATCGGATTTGAGTTACATCGTGAAACTCAGATCCGACAGTATATTCTAACACAGAGGCATTCCCATAGTGATGGGGACGCTTCTAGTTAGAATATACTGAGAACTGTGTATATGACTGCCCCCTGCTGCCTGGCAGCACCCTATCTTTTACAGGGGGCTGTGATCAGCACAATTAACCCTTCAGGTGCCGCACCTGAAGGGGTTAATTGTGCGTATCATAGCCCCCTGTAAGAGATCAGGGGCTGCCAGGCAGCAGGGGACAGACCCCCCTCCTTCCCCAGTTTGAATATCATTGGTGGCCAGTGTGCGCCCCCCCCCCAGCCCCCCCTCTATTGTAATATCATTGGTGGCCAGTGTGCGGCCTCGACCGGCCTCCCCTCCCTCCCTCTATTGTAATATGATTAGTGGCCAGTGTGCGGCCTCCGTCTGCCCCCCCCTCTATTGTAATATCATTGGTGGCCAGTGTGCGGCCTCCTCTCTCCCCCCCCCCTGCCCGATCATTAGTGGCACCGTAGAGTTCCGATCGGAGTCCCAGTTTAATCGCTGGGGCTCCGATCGGTAACCATGGCAACCAGGACGCTACTGCAGGCCTGGTTGCCATGGTTACATAGCAATATTACAATATTAGAAGCATCATACTTACCTGCTGCGCTGTCTGTGACCGGCCGGGAGCTCCTCCTACTGGTAAGTAACAGGTCTGTGCGGCGCATTGCTTAATGATCTGTCACTTACCAGTAGGAGGAGCTCCCGGCCGGTCACAGACAGCGCAGCAGGTAAGTATGATGCTTCTAATATTGTAATATTGCTATGTAACCATGGCAACCAGGCCTGCAGTAGCGTCCTGGTTACCATGGTTACCGAATGGAGCCCCAAAGCGATTAAACTGGGACTCCGATCGGAACTCTCCGCTGCCACCAATGATCGGGGGGGGAAGAGGGGAGGCCGCACACTGGCCACCAATGATATTAATATAATAGAGGGGCGGCCGGTATTACAATAGAGGGAGGGGGGGGTGCACGCTGGCCACCAATGATATTACAATAGAGGGAGGGAGGGGGGGGCGACGGAGGCCGCACACTGGCCACCAATGATATTACAATAGAGGGAGGGAGGGGGGCCGGGGGAGGCCGCACACTGGCCACCAATGATATTACAATAGAGGGAGGGGGGGCGGGGGGGCCGCACACTGGCCACCAATGATATTCAAACTGGGGAGAGGGGTCTGCCCCCTGCTGCCTGGCAGCCCCTGATCTCTTATAGGGGGCTATGATATGCACAATTAACCCCTCAGGTGCAGCACCTGAGGGGTTAATTGTGTGGATCACAGCCCCCTGTAAGAGATCAGGGGCTGCCAGGCAGCAGGGGGCAGTCATGTACACAGTTCGTAGTATATTCTAACTAGAAGCGTCCCCATCACTATGGGAACGCCTCTGTGTTAGAATATACTGTCGGATATGAGTTTTCACAAAGTGATATGAGTTTTCACGAAGTGATATGAGTTTTCACGAAGTAAAAACTCATCTCTGAAAAAGCTTTTATGCAGACGGATCTTCGGATCCGTCTGTATGAAAGTAACCTACGGCCACGGATCACGGACGCCAATCTTGTGTGCATCCCTGTTCTTTCACGGACCCATTGACTTGAATGGGTCCGTGAACCGTTGTCCGTCAAAAAAATAGGACAGGTCTTATTTTTTTGACGGACAGGAAACACGGATCACGGATGCGGCTGCAAAACGGTACATTTTCCGATTTTTCCACGGACCCATTGAAAGTCAATGGGTCCGCGAAAAAAAAAATGGAAAACAGCACAACGGCCACGGATGCACACAACGGTCGTGTGCATGAGGCCTTACACGGGTTAGTATTGTATCCCTGAGGTTAGACATCCCAACGTTACCTCTTGTAACCGACAATTCCGGTAAAGCAGGAACTTTCTCTCCTGCAGATTCCTCAAGGTAGTGGTTGCTCCTAGCAGCTCCTCCGCCCATCCTCTCTAGGACTCAATACACATTGGCAGGGAACATATGGACTCCTGAGAACCAAACCGCTCTCCATCTCACTTGGCTCCCGTTGGTTGCCCTTAGCAGCGGTACACAACTCCCAAAACAAGGTGAAACCTTGGACCTTTTCAAAGTGTCCACTCAGCGTTGAAGACTTAGTCTGCAGAGCCCACTGCAGTTGTGCCTCCAAAGCCTCTCACTATGCATCAAACTTCGCCAATTCACTGTGGGGGTAACCTATCACTGTGGCCATTTCTTCCTGCTGCTGTGTTTACATTTAACCCCTCTGCTACCAGCGTCGTACATGTATGGCCCTGGAGTGATGGGCAAACATGGCGCCCACTTGCATGTGGTCGTCAGGGCTGGTGGGTCTCTGCTGTTTCAAACAGCAGAAACCCATGGCTAAATACCGTGACCAGCAATAATGCCAATCACGATAATTAAAGCCTTTAGATGCCGCGATCAAGTGAGATCATGGCATCTAAAGGGCCTCTTACCGGCATCCTCTGAAGCCAATGAGGATGCCCGGTAATTGATTTAAAAGGCCAACATAAGAAATAAGCAATTCTGAGCAATAAATGGATGTAAAAAATCCATGATTGTTCAGAATTTAAAAAAACTAAATTTGTTGGCTCAAATACGAGATTCAAAATCATAACAAAAAAGTAAAAAAAGAAATATATAAAAAATATAAAAGTTTAAATAACCCCCATTTCCATAGAAAAAAAAAATTAATACATAAATATCAAAAAATATAAACATTATGGGTATCACCGTGACAAAAAACACCTGTTCTATTAAAATATAAAAATAAATTTCCATTACGGAGAATAGAGTAATGGAAAAAAGGGTCAAAATGGCCAATTTGCCTTTTCTTTATCGCTTCTCTTAACCCAAAATATGTAATAACATGGGATCAAAAAGTCACACACTCCAAAAAGGTATCAATAAAAACTATAGATTGTCCTGCAAAAAATGAGCCACACATCTCAGTAGATATAACTTCAAGGCCTCATGCACACGACCGTATTTTGTTTCCTTGTCCGATCAGTTTTTTTTGCTGATAGGATGCGGACCCATTCATTTCAATGGGTCCGCAAAAAATGCAGACAGCACACCGTGTGCTGTCCGCATCAGTATGTCCGTTTCGTAGCCCCGCCAAAAAAATAGTGCATGTCATATTTTTTTCTAGTTTTCGGACAAGGATAGGCATTATTACAATGGATCTGCAAAAATAACAGATCCGCAAAAAAAAAAACAGATACCATACGGACGTCATCCATTTTTTTGCGGATCTGCAATTTGCGGACCGCAAGGCCTCAGGCCTCATGCACACGACCTAAGGCCTCATGCACATGACCGTTGTTCTGGTCCGCATTTGTCCGTTGTTCTGGTCCACAGTTTTGCGGCTCGAGTGCGGAACCATTCACTTCAATGGGGCCGCAAAAGATGCGGACAGCTCTCCGTGTGTTGTCCGCATCCGTTGCTCCGTTCCGTGGTCCCGCATAAAAAATGTCCTATTCTTGTCCTTTTTGCGGACAAGAATAGGCATTTCTACAATGGGCCGCCTATTCCGTTCTGCAAATTGCGGAAGGCACTCCGCAAAAAAAACGGAACGGTCTTATGCATGAGGCCTTAAAAAGTTATGTGGGTCTCACACCACGGGCAGTTTAGTGGTAGGACCCCATGCGTGCTGAGACACCGTGACGTGGTGCATGAGGGGCTCCGATATGTTCCTGACTGGAAGATATTGGCAAAGTTCTCAGCTTTTAACATCGGCCTGAGGAATTGGCTAGTATTGTCAGTTGCGTATCATTTTGGTGCATTTTTTGCAGTGATTTGTGTAATCAATTCCCCCCTCCCAAAAAAAACTGTCAACAAAGACAAAAAAGACTAAATCAACAGCTATGATTTCTAGAAGGTAGAACACCTAAAAAAATCTACCAAAAAATGCTTTGTATAGTTAAACCCATCTAGAAGTAGAATAAAGACAGAAATTATACATATTTATCGCCCTATAAGACGTGCATAGGTTTTAGAGGAGGAAAATAAGAAAAAAATATTTATTGTACATTAGTCCTCAAATCAGATCCACAGTGTTAATAAGACCCCCAATCAGACCTCAGATCAGACCTTCAATGTAAATGACCCCCAATCAGACCTCAGATCAGACCTTCAATGTAAATGACTCCCAATCAGACCTCAGATCAGACCTTTAATGTAAATGACTCCCAATCAGACCTCAGATCAGACCTTCAATGTAAATGACCCCAATCAGACCTCAGATCAGACCTTCAATGTAAATGACTCCCAATCAGACCTCAGATCAGACCTTCAATGTAAATGACTCCCAATTAGACCTCAGATCAGACCTTCAATGTAAATGAATCCCAATCAGACCTCAGATCAGACCTTCAATGTAAATGAATCCCAATCAGACCTCAGATCAGACCTTCAATGTAAATGACACCCAATCAGACCTCAGATCAGACCTTCAATGTAAATGACTCCCAATCAGACCTCAGATCAGAACCTTCAATGTAAATGACTCCCAATCAGACCTCAGATCAGACCTTCAATGTAAATGACCCCCAATCAGACCTCAGATCAGAACCTTCAATGTAAATTACTCCCAATCAGACCTCAGATCAGACCTTCAATGTAAATGACCCCCAATCAGACCTCAGATCAGACCTTCAATGTAAATGAGCTCAGATTAGAACCCCCATTTGTTAATCGGAGCTCAGAGCAGAAACCTTACCTCTCCTGCCCCAGACACCGTCACAGCTCCTGGGATCCAGCTCCTGCTGTTTCTGGTCTTCCTTCCGCGCTGTGCTGTAACCCTACATCGCACAGCCTGAGGTCACAGCGCAGCGTGCAGCCAAGGAAGACCAGCGAGCGGTGAGTACAGAGCCCACACAGGGAGCGCTGCATTCACCGCTCCCCAGTCCTCCTGTACTTATAAGCGCTTCCATAATGGAAACCTTCGTTCGTAATCGTCCCATAAGAGGCACTGACATTTTTTTCCCCCCACTTTCGAGGTTAAAAACGTGCGTCTTATAGGGTGAAAAATACAGCATCTTATTTCATTTCTTTCATTTACATTTATTGCTATAGAATATCGCAAAACGAAAACGATGAATGTGAAAATCCCATTTGTATTCCGACTTCTAATACATTACAAATAGGCCACATAAATCTACGTGATAAATAACATAAAGCTAATACCGATCATATGAATACAACGTCCTGCACATAAATAAATTGCTATCATTTTATACACATTTGGTATTTTGGTGATAAAAAATGATATCATGTAAAAAAAAAAAAGAAAAGATTAATACTGTAAAAATGATTACAAATACTATAAAATATATACGGTGCGGTGCAGAATTTTCAGGCAGGCGTGGAAAAAAATTCTACGGTGTAAGAATGCTTTCAACTAAACCTTCAAATATTCGATTTGGCTGCTTCATCGATATTTACAAAAAAACTCAGTTTGTGATTAATTACTTTATCGCGAAGCTTATTTTCTTTGTAAGAAGCGGCGATTGCGCTGCTTCCTGTCATTGTACCCTTCAGGTGCCGCGTTCATACATGTCCGCGGCATCTGATATAAATAACAGAGTGTAAAATGTAAAAATAAGGAATCATACTTACCTCATCCATTTGTGCCGCCATCTTGCTTGAAGTGTAAAGTCTTGCGGCCGGCGTGGTGACGTCCTATGTCACCGGGCATGGGATTTCACGTGAGTTCTTCAAGCTAGATGGTGGCGGCCGGCCCATCGTGAGCAAACGGGTGAGGTAAGAATGATTATTTTTTTTTTACACTATTCCAGGTTGCGGCAAATCAAATTTATCCTTATCCTTAGGGTTTAATAGTTTTTAATTTTTATCAATGAACAAAGTGAATCTAAATCCAATCAGCATTTGGGGTGACCGTCCTCTACCTCCAGCATCAGTTTTTAAAGGAACTTGAGGTTGTTCCAGACATCTTGGGGAACTAAGCCCAGATCTTCTGTGGATATAGGCTTGCTCAGATCCTTCTGACTCTTCATTTAATCCCAGACAGATTGGGCGATGTTGAGATCAGGTCTCTGTGGGGCCATGTCATCCCTTCCAGGACTTCTGAAGATAGCTCTGAATGACATTGGCTTGATGTTTGGGGGTCATTGTCCTGCTGCAGAATAAACTTGGAGTCAATCCTCCTCCCTGATGGTATTACATGATGGATAAGTATCTGCCTGTATTTATCACCATTGAGGACACCAGTAATCCTGACCCAACTCCATGTGCTGTAATGCAGCCCCAAACGTTCAGGGATGCTCCACCATCTTCCACTTCGAAGGTATTGCTTTTTGGCCACAAGTCTTCCATGAAGACCACCCACAGAACCCTGTTCTCAACATCATCCAGTCTGTATGGGATTACATGAAGAGACAAAAGGATCTGGGCTCAGTTCATCTAGATGTCTGGAGCAAACTCCCTGCCAAATTCTTTTAGAAACTGTGCAGGTGAAGAGGATCAAATAAAGTCTGTAATCACATTATAAAAGACTAAATCGACTAATTCTAGGAATGTCCATCTATAGGTAATGTCCACGAGTTGGTATCTGAGGATTTACCACATGGTGCGGTCAATCTGCCCAGCGGCACTCGGATGATGAAGGCTTGTAATTTGTAATTTTCATCTCTGAAGTCTTCATCCTCGTGGTTGTGAATCCACTAATCATTTCTACATTAAACCAGTGGGAAAAGAAGTGAAAGGAGCTAAAGATAGCAATGACAGGTAATTAAAATATCAAGGTCGCTGCCATGCAGGATGCAGAGGAGGGAGACGTGGACTGTAATCTGTCATCGCCCGAAAATTTTTCACATTGTGTTTCACCATCATTTGTCTTGGATGCGGAGCTCGGGCTGCAGGATGCGAGGACACTGGTGAAGGTCACAGTGACCCGGCACCGGCCACGATGAGCCCTGGATCCAATGTATGTTCTCCTATAGGAGCGGAGGAATCGGCTTCTTTATATGACCTTCACATAAACAAGTCTGCTACAAAACACAGAAACTGCAGATTATACCGTAACATGGCAACAAGAGAGCAAACAAGTCACAGGCTACAGATAAAGGCGGCAAATATCTCCATCACAGATAAACAGAGAGACATCGGTAGATGGAGAGATAGAAAGATAGATAGATAATAGAGAGATAGATGGAGAGATAGATAGATGGAGAGATGGATAGATAGATAGATAGATAGATAGATAGATAGATAGATTATAGATAATGATAGAGAGATAGATGATAGATAATAGATAATAGACAGATAATAGATAGATAGATAGATAGATAGATAGATAGATAGATAGATATGAGATAGATAGATAGATAGATAGATAGATAATAGACAGATAATAGATAGATAGATAATAGATAGATAGATAATAGATATGAGATAGATAGATAATAGATAGATAGATAGATAGATAGATAGATAGATAGATAGATAGATAATAGATAGATAATAGATAGATATGAGATAGATAGATAGATAGATTATAGATAATGATAGATAGATAGATAATAGACAGATAATAGATAGATAGATAATAGATAGATAGATAGATACCAGCCCAACCATAGATAGAACCAGCCCTGTACCTCACATGGATCCAGAGATCTCCCCATTCATTGCTTCAGTTGCTCTGCTAGATTTATGTCAAGTTGGCAGCTCATGGGCATGTCCTTTCTGCTGCATCTCAGAGGTTATGCCCTTTCTGTTGCAGCTCATGGGCATGTCTTTTCTGCTGCATCTCAGAGGTTATGTCCTTTCTGTTGCAGCTCATGGGCATGTCCTTTCTGTTGCAGCTCATGGGCATGTCCTTTCTGCTGCATCTCAGAGGTTATGCCCTTTCTGTTGCGGCTCATGGGCATGTCCTTTCTGTTGCAGCTCATGGGCATGTCCTTTCTGTTGCAGCTCATGGGCATGTCCTTTCTGTTGCAGCTCATGGGCATGTCCTTTCTGCTGCATCTCAGAGGTTATACCCTTTCTGTTGCGGCTCATGGGCATGTTCTTTCTGTTGCAGCTCATGGGCATGTCCTTTCTGTTGCAGCTCATGGGCATGTCCTTTCTGTTGCAGCTCATGGGCATGTCCTTTCTGTTGCAGCTCATGGGCATGTCCTTTCTGTTGCAGCTCATGGGCATGTCCTTTCTGTTGCAGCTCAGGGGGCGTGTATTTCTGCTGCAGCTCATGGGCATGTCCTTTCTGCTGCAGCTCAGGGGGGCGTGTATTTCTGCTGCAGCTCAGGGGGGCGTGTATTTCTGCTGCAGCTCTCTCCTTATCACAGTCCAGAAGGCAGTTGTAAGATGGAACTGAGCATGTGCATCCTGCTCAGTGAGGTGGACAGAAAAATACGAAAAAACCCAGCAGGTGGCAATCTGGAGGAACATTTTATTGAATAGCTCACTGGCTGTACTAACCGTTTCCGTTGCCTGCAATTACAAAAGGATTATTTTCCAGGTGTGGAACTGCAGAATATTTTTTTTGGAACACCCTCTTTACAGCCAGAGCCCATTATGAAGATGGCAGGTATCAGGCCATAGAGTAGGTGCCCCAGGGAGTAGCGCAGGAGCGGTATGGCACAATGTAATGACCTGGAATGTGTGCAGGTCCCACCTCTGGTCCCCTGACTCCTGTCTTGTGGCCCCTGTGAACGGACAGGTGGTCATGCATCTACAGCTTTCTCCATTCACTTCTAGGGAGGTCCAAAAATAGTTGCGTAAGTATGCTCGGCCACAAGACGGGGGTTGGAGGTCTGGCGGCGGGGCATGTTCCTCTAGAGCTGTGATGGCTAACCTCCAGCCCTCCAGCTGTGGTAAAACTATGACTCCCAAGATCTACACTTGCTTGGCTGTTCTCAGAACTCCATAGAAATGAATAGATCATGCTGGGAGTTGTAGTTTCACCACATCTGGAGGGCCGGAGGTTGGCCATCACTGCTCTAGAACATATCCTATGGATATGACATAAATGTTGAGGTAGGAACCTGCTACGTTCCACATGCTGCGCTCACTGAGTCGCCCCCATTATTTCGTTGTATGATCTGGATCAGATGGAAAAAAAAAAGCCGAAGTCTGCATTATTAAGGAATCTAAATTAGCACTTTTGAGGGGGCTTTAGGGGTCATTTATTAAAACCAGGCATTCCAAGCTGTCTCACATTTAGCCATTTTCTATGCCTAAAGCAGGCGTAGAAAATGATGCCATCCCGTCCCCTTCCCCACCCACTGGTGTGAGCCGGGAAAAGTTGCAGATTGCGGCCTATATATTTTGGGAAGGGCCGTGGTGGTCACGCCGACAATTGTTTTTGGCTTGCTGATAATCTAGGATAGTTTTCACTTGCTTTGCTGCCTAAATCTTGTGCAGGGAGCAGAGTATCAGGGGGAGAAACGGAAGACACAAAAAGAAACAAAGTACTGCAGATGTTACTATCTGCATCAGCTCAGAGTAACTGGTCTGAGTTCTCTCCATGTCCAGCGTCATGCTAAGAATGGCGCCAGGACGACTCTGCCCTGACAGTATGGAGGTGACATCACATGGCCACAATGTGAGCTTGTGTGGTAAGTGCTGAGTGCCAGGGAGATGGACCATGTGATGAGAGCAGTGACGTGACCAAAGGTCCTTTTCCTCCCAGGTCCTCAAAGAAGAAGCCAATAGGTTTGAGTTGGGGCTACTCCTAAGAGTGTTAATCAGAAGAACAGGTGGAGAGTTCCATGTGTCAACCATTTTACTTTGGTATCTGTTGCAGTGATGTCACTGGACTGTAATGACAACAGTTGTTCCCAAGATTCTAGAACTTGACTTTACTTATAGCTGGTACTGTGTCTCCAGGTACTCAGATACCCCCAGGACTTACAGTGTGGCTAAAGTGCATAAGAACTGGACAGTCGCAAGAATAGTATTATGAAGAAAAACCAGGCAGAAAACACACAGAACTGAAAAATGATGCAAAATGGATGAAGGGAATAATAGTCTAGCGGTGGAGCAGACAATGGAAGGGGATGGTACACAGGCTGAGGGCAGATGAATGACAGCCAACAGAAATAAAGATACTAACAAAACCTAGCAATACAAACCCAGTAAAACAGCCAGAGACAACAAACGGACAACAAACAGAACAAAAAAAGTTCAATGAAAGGCAGCAGTGAAAGGCAGTAGGACTACAGATCCCAAGCCACACTAAGACAGCACAAATAGAGGAGAACAGAATACTAGAGATGCAAAGATGGCAAAGAACTCGCCTATACCCAGCAGCAAAAGAGAAAAAACATGAACATTTGAAGGAAGGTCAACTAATCAGAAGTCTTCCCTAAATTAACCAGACTGAACAAGGTATCTGGCCAGAGATCAGGTGCAAGGCAGATGCATAACATTTGCATCAACAATGCTAGTAAACAGGAAGGGAAATCCCTGCTGCTCGTAACACTGACTAAGCAGTTTCAATGACATCTTCAAGTGGCATTTCACCACCAGGTATTGGGCATTAGCAGACATCTGGTCCTCACCATCTACAGAGCCCTTGGATGCAGCTCCCATATCCAGCCACTCATCCTGCCTCGATTATACAGTATAGCTAATGGAATTCACTCTCAACTGATGCAGATATTTTTTTTTTTTACGTTTTCTAAAAATACGTGCCTGGATTAGCTTTACCTTACTGAGCTGGGTGGGTCTAGCACCGTCCCTGCAGAGAGCAGGTGCACGAAGGTCTATTTCAATTACATTTTGCATATAAGTGATATGTGAAGTAGTCGAGTTAATTATACAATCTGTGCAGGCAAGTGAAATTTGGTGAAGAAACCCCTTAGGGTAAGAAAGGTAATTTATTCTTCATGCCTCTGAAAAGTACTTTTGGTAGTGAGATAATAATCCTTTTTATGTTCTGACCAAGCATAATGTGCTTTTTTTTCTTCGACACTCAGAATTTTTATGAGTTGTGTCGTCTTTGTTCCACTCCGATTGGAAGGAGCATATGTTATAACTTTTAAAGAGTAATTAAAGCTGGGAGGCGAGGCTTGAACATTTCAAGATAATGAGATTAAGAGTCATTTCTTGCCGTTGACAATAAAGTTTCTGCTTCTTTCCCATTGATTAAAATTAGGTTATACTTGCGTGAGCTCCAACAAACAGAGTCTTCAAAAAGTTTACCCTTGTCATAAATCCTCTATGCTTCAATTCTCCAAAAAAACAAATCAGAAAATAAGTTTTGGAAATGTTCAGAAAAGGAATTGACTTTCAGAAACTTTGTAATATGTCAAAAAGGAAATGTAAAAGGCAAATTTTTGAAGTCACCAATGTCAAGTGTCTCACCAGCCTAAAAACAAAAAAGTGTTCTCAGAATGTTGCTTTTTTATGAATGCTTGAGTCATATTAGTGACTTCACCACAAATGCTTGGGGTTACCAAGGCTTATTTGGCATACACTTTTTCAAGGACACAATGTTTCAGTTCGTAAAGATCTTGGATAGACTTGGTGGAGAAAAAAGACCACTCATTATGACCATTTGTGGTCTACTGGCCCGGAAATTACATAAAATGTGTGGGTTTACCCTCTTTGTTCTAGGATATTCTACAGACTAATGTCAGCCATAGTTTTCTCTAGGTTAGATGTGAGGAACACCTTTAACAAAGCCAGTCTTTAGGACCAGTGGAATTTTTGGTTACCTGCATGGTTATAACTGTTCTTCTTTAGGTTGAGACAGACGTATGAGGACTTATCTTTAGTGAGATAAGTTGTATTTTCTAGGTTGATTATTTCAGAGTACAAATAACATTTCAGTTACCATATTGTAGTGCGTATTCTTTTTCATAGAGATGGGATTCCAAAAAGTTTCACCGTATTCAGAAGAAATACTGGATTCACAAAGCTGTTCATATGTTCAACAATTCTAGTTCTTAGGTTGAGCGGAGTGCACAAACCAACACCAACGGTCAAGCATATTTTAAATAGTGAGATCCTCCTTCAATATTGTCAAATATTTTTTTAATAAACTTAATTTGTTGGAAAGGGCCAAACACATAGTTAAATCTAAACACGAGTCACAATTATTACATCAGCCCAGCAAGCCCAAAATAAATAGTGCATCAATGACTTTTACTACTCGTTATTCTTTAGAATACCATAAAAAGTTGAGAACATTAAAAAAATAGTTATCGATATTGGAGGAGGATCTGAACATTAAAAATATCCTTGATTATGGGTGTTGGTTTGTGCTGAAGCGTGGCATGCCCTTAGACCAGAGATGCCCAACCTGCGGCCCTCCAGCTGTTGCAAAACTACAACTCCCAGCATGCTTGGACAGTCTATAGTTATCAACCTATAACAGGCGTTGATGGGAGTTGTAGTTTTACAACAGCTGGAGGGCCGCAGGTTGGGCATCGCTGCCTTAGACAATATGCTGGCACTTCTATGTATTTTCCCATCTTGAAAAATTTTAGAATTGGTTAACATCTCGTGGCCAAAATAGAGGCAAAACCTGTCAATATGTGAAATCGTCTAAAAAAATGGTGGCCACTTCCAACCAACGTTTATATATACGATGATGTCTTGCATCAATTTTATTTCAAGACACGGAGGCTTCATATTGCTTAACCCTTTCTTTACTTTACACAATAGCAGCAAAGAATTAAACAACAAAATCCACCAATGGGCACACAGCCCTCCCCCTAACCACAGTATAAAGGGAACATCCCATAAGTCCTTCCTCCTCTTTCTTTGCTGCTGCACAAGATAAGTATTCCACCCTCCTGCTTGCAGGGGTGGTGGTATTACGGTTATATGTATAATTCTACTGGTTATTACATTATAGGGTGATTTATTGCCCCTTATGGTTTATTGTCTGTTCTGACTGTTTTGCTGCGCAGGTTTTTTTGTCTTGCCATTTTCCTTTCAGGCTCCGATCTGTTTCTCCCCCCTTTTCCCCCCCTCTTTTCCCTTCCCTTAGGATCGGGGGGTCTGTTGTGACTAATTTCGGTGTGTTTTCCTCCTTTACTCTATACCGGCGGTTACCTTATCTTCCGCCGCTCCGTCGCGTCCGAGATCTCGCGGCGTCTCGCGGGATCTCGGCCGCCATCTCTTCTTCTCCTACCGCTCGTTCCCGCCACTCCGGCTGCTACGTCCGAGATCTCGCGTTACTTTAAGCGGGATTTCGGACGTCTTCTGAGGTGAACCGCACTGCTGCATTCATTCGGCTTGCGGTCTCTCCCCTCCTTCAGCGGTCCGGAACGGCGGCTCCTCCTGCTACAGGGTGACTAACTCTGAGCATTCTCCTGGTCAGCCCCTTTGGTTAGTTTATTTGAGTTAGTTTCAGGTAGTTTTCCCTGGACCATTATCCCCTATTACTATACAGGATTATGTCAGCCCAGAAGGCTCCACCTGCGGCCCTTGGGACCCCCTCTCATGGGGACTCCCCTGGTCTCCCACAGAACATAGGGATTATCCCATGTACAGGGGTAGCTACTCCAGTAACATCTGACCCGCAGGCCCTGACTCTGCAGAGATCTATCTCTGAAGCCATTATCTCTGCCATGGGCTCTATGTCATCAGTGTTAACACACTCTATATCCCAGGTCCTAATAGCCAATACCTCATCTTCGGTGGCCCCTAATCCCATGCCTATACCAGCCCCTAATGCCTCCAGAACTGTTATGACTGATGGCCCGGTTCCATCCAATGACAGCGCGCCTCGGCCGCGCAAAAGAGCCTGTCCGCGCCAGGCAGAAAAAGCACGGCATTGGAAGTCTGCTCGGTCCCACCCCGAGCTAGAATCTGATTCCAACGGTGAATCTGAGGAGGAGGCTTTGATTGAATCCTACAATGATTCAGAGGAATTTGATGATGATGTGTCACCTGCTCAGGGGACATCTGTCTCCTTTTCATCCTTACCTCGGCGACCGGTAGAGGTCGACCCGGCGGACCCGACCCAGTCCGTTTCCCTTATGGATCCGGCAGGGGAGGCTCTTTTTGACCCGGACTCCTTACACCACCCCAGGTCCGCAGAGTGGCTTCCAGCCCCCCACATCTCTAATTACTTAGAGTCTATGGTCCGTAAGCCCCTCAGCAAGGAGGCACGGAACAAGCTCCGGGCAGAATGCCCTCGCCCGGCGATACCCAATAAGGTATGCGAAATGCTGGTCGTGGACCCAAAGATGGTCCAATTCCTGTCCAAAACAGGATTTAGCCCCAAAAGAGGCCTAGACTCGGCCCTAAAAGCTTGCCAAGACAAGCTACTTGATATTATGGGGCCCTTAACAAAGATTTTTGATTTGGCGGAATCCGCCAAGGCTGAAGGCCAAATGGTCGACCCGGACGAACTCCGTGGTTGGGCCCAAAGAGCCATTTGCATGGCAGGTAATGCAAACACCTCCCTCAGTATTGAACGGCGTAAAGCCATTTTGTTAAAAATTGAGCCAAAATTGACCAATGTGGCTTTATCGGAGTCCGGCAAGGATGCCCAGGGTTTCCTCTTTGGGGACCCATTTATTAAGGAACTAGGAAAGTTCGTAGGGACCTTTACCGCATTGGATAAAGCCCAAACATCGATGCGAAGGGTTTTCAGTGGTAGGGTTTCCACCAGGGCCGGCAGTATCAGGGGCCGCCTGTCCGGCCGTTCCTCTTTCCAGACCTGAGGTTCGGGTCGAGGCTCCTTCTCGTCATACCGACCGCCTACCCATGAACAGAGACATCAACCGTCCTTCTTCCCTTCTCGTGGTGCTTCCGGACGGGGAAGACCTTACAGAGGAAACCCAAACCTCAGACGCCCATTCGGTAAGTCTACCTCCCCTTCTTCCTTTTTCGGAAAACTGTGTAGGGGGCAGACTCCAACATTTTATTCATGCTTGGGCGCTCATTACCAACGACCCCTGGGTATTGTCCACGGTTCAGGGGTTCCACATAGAGCTAGTCGCTCCGCCGGTGCTTCCATCCCCACGGTATCCCACAGTCCGTTCACAGAAATCCCAAAACCTTATAAATGTGGAGCTACGGGCTTTATATCTCAAGGAGGCAGTAGAACCGGCCCCTCTCGATCACGAAGGGGTAATCAGCAGTATTTTTCTGGTGGAGAAAAAGGGAGGCCAGTTCCGTCCCGTTATCAATCTCAAGGCACTGAATGTATTCGTCAGGTACAGACATTTCAAGATGGAGGGCATCCATCTTCTAAGGGACATGCTACTGCCCGGGGACTGGATGGCCAAGTTAGATCTCAAAGATGCTTACTTGACGGTTCCGATTTCTCCTCCTTCCAGGGATCTTCTACGTTTCCATTGGCAGGGGACGGTTTGGCGCTTCTCGTGCCTCCCCTTCGGTCTCTCGTCCGCCCCCTGGTGTTTCACCAAACTGATGCGTCCGGTAGTGGCATGGCTCCGCTATCGGGGGGTGAGACTCATAATCTATCTGGACGATATTCTGATTATGGCGGAAGACCGTCCCTCTCTGCTGTCCCACCTGCAGATGTCAATTCATCTTCTTTCAGCTCTGGGCTTCATTATCAACCGAGAGAAGTCTTGCCTAATTCCTTCTCAGTCCATGGAGTTTCTCGGATTCCAACTGGACTCTCGGTCCTTGACTCTCAGTCTTCCCAATTCGAAGGTGCGGTCGATCCGCAAAGAGTTGCGTCGCACTCTATCCCTTCCGCAGATATCTCTACGTCATTTGGCCAGAGTGATAGGTCTATTGTCATCTTCCATTCAGGCTATCTTTCCGGCTCCCCTCCATTATCGGGCCCTGCAGCGCCTCAAAATCGCGCACCTGCATGCCGGTGCTTCTTATGCGGACCTGATCTCTCTGGATCAGGAAACGAGAGACGAGTTGGAATGGTGGATTGCCAATCTCTCTGCCTGGAATGGCAGGGCCCTCTTCGGTCCTCGCCCGGATATAGTGATAGAGTCGGACGCCAGCCTTCACGGTTGGGGTGCCCATTGCGAGGGTGTTTCCACAGGAGGCCCTTGGTCCACAGTAGAGTCCCACTTGCACATCAATGCTCTGGAGCTTCTGGCGGGTTCTTTTGCCATCCGCAGCTTCACCGGTGGGAGGGCCAAGGCCTGTATTCGCCTTCGCATGGACAATATCTCAGCAGTCCGGTACATCAATTCCATGGGAGGTACCCGTTCGAGGATGTTGACACACCTGGCCAAGGATTTCTGGGATTATTGCCTGTCCAAAGGAGTTTCGGTAGTGGCGGAGTACCTGCCGGGACTACACAACACGCTGGCCGATTGGAACTCTCGCTACATCTCAGACGCCAGCGACTGGAGGTTAGACATGGAGATATTTTCTATCATCGAATCTCTCTGGGGCCCGTTTTCGATCGACCTCTTTGCATCACGCTGGAACGCCCAACTGCCCAGATACTTCAGTTGGAGACAGGACCCGTCCGCGGAGGCAGTGGATGCTTTTCTCGAACATTGGTCGGAGGACGTGATGTATGCATTCCCACCGTTCTCGATGATTCCTCGGACTTTGGCCAAGATACGTCTTCAATCTTCGGAGTTGGTGCTGATCCTTCCTTTCTGGAGCACACAGTCGTGGTTTCCGCAACTGTTGGAAATTCTGGTGGAGATCCCCAGGTTACTTCCTCTCCGGTCATCGCTACTCCTGGATCCGCTGAACCATCCTCATCCGCTGGTACTGGAGGGGTCCCTACGTCTTCTGGCGTGCAGAGTGTCGGGTTGTCCTGGCAGACCGAGGGACTTTCGGAGACAGCTATTTTCCTATTGGAGAGCGCATGGGCCCCAGGGACCAGAAGAGCCTATCGGACAGCTTGGCGATCCTGGGCTGGTTGGTGCTGCCTTCGGAACTTGGATCCCACTACGGCCGCTGTAGGCAATGTGGTTCAATTTCTTAGTTCTCTTTATGAAGAAGGTAAAGCTTATCGGACTATAAATGTTTTTCGATCGGCTATTTCTTCCGGACATAGGGGCTTTGACGGTTTTTCTGCGGGACGTCACCCTTTGGTGTGCCGGTTACTTAAGGGTTCCCGTTTTGCGCGTCCTCCCAGGCCTCGGTTTTCTAGCTCGTGGGACGTGTCGTCCGTTTTATCTTTCCTGTCATCTTGGCATTCCAACTAAGATTTATCCCTGCGCCAGTTATCGGCTAAATTGGTTACTCTTTTTTGCCTGATCTCTTGCAAAAGGGTTTCGGACGTCCGGGCATTAGATCATGACGCCCGGTCCTTTACTCCTGAAGGGGTAACATTCAATATTTCCCGACGTACTAAAACAAATATCACTTCGGTATCTTATCCCTCTTTTCCTTCTTCTGTGGCAGTCTGTCCAGTTACATGTCTGAAGGAATACGAGTCCAGAACTCGGTCTTTAAGGTCATCCTCTGCTTCCCAGTTGTTTATTTCTTTCCGTAGGCCCTTTGCTCCGGTTGCCGCGGTAACACTGTCGCGTTGGGTGAAGTGGATTTTGTCTCTCTCTGGTATAGATACTTCCATTTTTACGGCACATTCTGTTCACGGCGCTTCCGCAACTTCATTAACTCTGTCCGGTGAGCGCCTTGAGGACGTCATGAAGCTGGCAGACTGGTCGCGTGTCTCCACGTTTAGGGAATTTTATTTTAGGCCAGATTCACATGTTTTCGCTTCTATTGTGAATCGACTTTAAACTAGCAATATGAAGCCTCCGTGTCTTGAAATAAAATTGAATGATTTTCCTAAAATATGACGTAAAGTCATGATTTTATGAAAGACACGGAGGCGAGTATTGCCCCTCCCATGTATTGTCCCTCCCTGGGGTTTATTTGCTATGTATATATTTATTTTATAAATGTTTTCTGTCATTATTGTTATTTATGACGATTGTGGTTATTGTTGAATTATTAACCTTTTCTTACCTTATCTGACGCTATGTCACATTAATAGGATTAAACGCTTTGACGTTGCTGGAGATTATCTGTTTGTTTTCTGTCTCTTTTTAAGGTTGATCTCATCAGACTCGTTGAAGAATGGAGAGGATCTTCTTCAATTTCTGTTTGCCGTCTTTTCTTCAAGTCGGTGGTTCAAGACATGTTGGTCTTCCAGTTAGAGTTCTCCTGGTTCCGGTTCCAGTTTGGTTCGTTGGTGAAGTTATAAAGACAAAGAAAGAGGAGGAAGGACTTATGGGATGTTCCCTTTATACTGTGGTTAGGGGGAGGGCTGTATGCCCATTGGGGGATTTTGTTGTTTAATTCTTTGCTGCTATTGTGTAAAGTAAAGAAAGGGTTAAGCAATACTCGCCTCCGTGTCTTTCATAAAATCATGACTTTACGTCATATTTTAGGAAAATCATTCAATTGTAGTCTCTTTCATTAGTTGCCTGTATTATTGAGTGCAGAGCTTGCACCATGACGTAGGTGGAGTCCTGAACACAGAAATATGACTGGAGCAGCTCCACATTGTGTGAATTAGCACCAGAGTAATACCGATTCCTTACAAGTCAAATGCATCGAGAGGGTTAGTCAGCCGAAAAGGAAAGTTGATTGGAGGAAAGCTCTCCTCTGCCACAAAAGTTTTTGGATTTTTTTGTAACTTCATGAACTTTGAAAAAACGTAAACTTTTTCTTACATCACTTTTTCCTATTTATTTATTTATTTTGCAAAAATACATTCTTACTAGGTTAAAAGTCCATTCACTTGTCCGCAACTGTTTTGCAGTCCGCAAATTGCGGATCCGCAAAACACGGACACTATAATAGAAATGCCTTTTCTTGTCAATGGTTGCGGACAAGAATAGGACATGTTCTATTTTTTTGCAGGGCCGCAGAACGTAAGTGCAGATGCAGACAGCACATGGTGTACTGTCCGCATCTTTTGTGGCCCTATTGAAAATTAATGGGTCCGCATCCGTTGTGCAAAATTGAGGAACGGATGCGGACCCATTTTGCGGACGTGTGAATGGACCCTTAGAGTGATTTTTATCTTCATGATAAAAATAAGCAATGTATACAGTTCTATTACACAACCTGATAAACACTGATTTCTCAACGGAGGGGTCCCCAGAGCAGTATCGCTGCTGACATAAAAGTGTGGAAAATTAGGCAATCATCCCTAGTTCTTATGCGGCTCCTGAGGACAGGACACCTAATAGTGAGGAATGAGACATTCTGACCTCCTCAGGGGTCTTCAGGCTCCTGTGAGGTTCAGATGTACATTGTATTCAAGTTGGAAGAATTTTTATACCCAGCTGGATGTTGGGTTTGAGTGTACCTCGGATATTCCCCATCAGTAACTTATCAATGGAACTGAAACTTATTTTACTACGCTGTCTGGAACAGTAAACATGGAGTGGTCACTTCTGTGTTGGAGCCTTAGTTTCTTCCAGATACTATCACATTTAAAAGGAATGCAGCATGCATATGACACTGTATTGTAAGGGTATTTTTTAAGTACTGATTGGTTCTGTCCCATTTAATTTTGTTCCCTTTAATTCTGTCTCTTTTATATTGCTTTTAGTATTCTGTTTAAGATATTCCTTGTAATGTAGTGAGTTAGGCATATCCATCCCCCTATGTTGTTGATAAGACCACATTCCTGAGTAGTGATCTTATAGACACATCCCAGGACATGCGTGATGCGATTTGTCTGTGTTATATTTTATTTGATTGCACTTAGTAAATATATTTATTCACTTAGCTTGCATAAGCTTATTCATCCTCAAATATTTTGAATTCACGTTAAAACAAACACTTCCTATCAAAATAATATAACTCTTTGGACTCCATTGTAAGTCAATAGGACTGTCAGGCATCCAGGGGCAGATTGTGAACTTAAAGTGGCCCTGGAAAAAAAAAATCCTAAAATTGGTCCTATGTTATAGGGGGTCCAAATTGACAGAAGGTGGAGCAACAAAAATAGGTGGGATCTGCAATACCATAGAGCTAAATACCATGCCTTCAGAACTGCATACCACAGAGCAAAACAATATATTACCCCAAAAGCTATCCCCCTGTGGTGGTCATCAATAGATGTTATTTTCTATCCTCCTCCTCCAGTTCTCTCTGGAGCAAGGGGCCTAGGAGGTGTGATGTGGGCCAGAGCAGTTGAATTCAAGAGGGCATGTGCAGTCGCTGGCCAGGTACATGAGTACCTGATTCTCACAGCTTTAATTACAGCTAAGAGCTCATTATGAACCTTGCCAGCGTTAAAGGGGAGTGCTTGGGCGGCACCCTGGGCATGAGCCCACTGGAAAATTTCCCTGTGATGTCTATGGCCAATTCGTCCCTGCAGGCACCAGTAGCCCATATTGTAAACATAGCCTTAACCTTACAATGAGCGATCTATGGAACCCAGTCATACTAAGAACGACATCGTACAAAGCTGACCAAGCTAAACATTGCAGAAGCCAGAATAGGTGAATAGTCCCTAGACCCCAGACAGAGATTTCATAGTTAACTCTTTCAAAAAATAGACCACTTGGATTTTACAATTAGCTCCACTATCACTTCTCTAGGCCTTCAGGGAAGTAACTTCTAGCTTCCTTACTAGCTTAGACCACCAGGTATTGAGGAGCTATCCTCATATTGGTTGGGGTCTGAAACCCGATAGCCCTACCGATCAGCAGCTTTGGGCGGCCGCTGGCACAACTAACTATGGAGTGGACGGAGACAGAAACAATAAGCTTTATCCACTCTGTAGTGGCCATGCCAGGGTACTGGAGCTCAGCTCCTAATTAAGTCAATGGGAACTGAGCTGAAGAATGCTGGCACCAGTAACTATACAGTGGGCAGAACCTTCCAGCTGATTGGTCAGACCCCACAATCAAAAATATTGTTGAACTATTCTGAACACAGGCCATCAATATTTAAGTCCTGGAAAATTCCATTACACCATTTGCTACCCTAGGTCAGTGTTTATGAACCTTTTCACGCCAAGTAGCCGGTATTGACAAGAAGTTCCAACTGAGTATCCCAGACTAGACTCCCCCTTTTTCACACCCCAGACCAGCTTCCACCTGTTTTCAAACTCAAAATCACCCTCCACCAGTTTACAGAACCCAAGTCAGACTCCCTCCTGTTTACAGATTACTAAGCACAGGAAGGACTCCCTCCTGATTACAGACTCCAAACTAGACCTCAAAGTACCACTTTAAGTACCTCAGACCAGACATTAAGATACTCACCCGCCCTTTTCCTGAATTTCCTTCCACTTGGTGCATGAATGATGGCAGGGGATAGGTGAGCATGCGGGTCATGGAGAAGACTCATTGGCTCTTCTGGAAGTTTCTCAATTCTGTTGAGTGTTGTCAAGTATGAATATGGGGCATATCCATTTGCTATGTGGAACACTCAATTAGGCACATTCAATGTGAGGCTCATATTAAAAGACATGATGAATGAGGCATATTCAGTATGAAAATTATACTACGAAGCATAAAGAAGGAGGCGAATGAGGAATTATCCCATGGAGGTACATTCCCTGTGAGGTTAAGAGCTGTGAAAGCTGGGACAGGTCTCTAGTCCTGTCACATGAGGCACGCACAGAACAACAAATTCTTATTACAATGCAGACCAGAATCAGTGTACCTCATTATGCCTCATCGTACCTCATGGTGCCTCTGCTACTGTTCTGCAATGATAATAGAAACTACAGAGAAAATTACTGGCTCAGTAGTGTCCTATGTGGCATCACTATGGTTTCACTATAAGATCCACAGTGAACTTGTCAATTTAACCCACAAGTTACCAGTCTCTCCGATCTGGGAGCACTATAGGGGCATGTTTATTATTGGGGCACTATAGGATATTACTAGGGACCCTATCACAACTGAAGGAACTATAGGGTGTATTATGCTTAGAGGAGGTGCTATCGGGAGCATTATTATTACAGGGACACAATATGGGGCATTTTTATTGCTGGATGTGCTATAGGGGTATAATTAACATTCGGGGCACTATAGGGACAGTATTTAGAGAGCATTATTATTGAAGCACATGGTGGGGGCATTATTATTACTAGGGGCACCAAAGGGTTGCATTTTTAATAATTAGGGCTTTTTAGGGACATGATTACTACTAGGGACATTTTTTTTTTCATCAGTATATTTTTGTAGGCATTGGGGAGTACAGTGGGCACATTATTGTGGGTGGCAGCAGGATGACACTGTGGCGGCACCAGGAAGGAGAGTTTGTGTTGAGAAAGTGGAGAGGATAATAGAAAGTGAAGAATCTAAGATGTCTGTGTGGCAAACTCTGCTGAGACAACAAATGGCTGGAAGAAGTTGTCATGGCGGTCTGGGCCAAATAGAGAAGATTAAAAAAAAAGATGTCATTGGATGTAAGAGGAATGTAGTGCTATATTTACCTGTATGAAGAGGCAGCATGCTGAAGGTAGTGTTGATCGCGAATATTCGAATCACAAATTTTAATTGCGAATATTGCCACTTCGAGAATTTGCGAAGATGTAGAATAAGTTCACAACAATACTTAGTGCACCAATCAGTAATATGTAGTCAGACCTGCTAAAATGTGAAGTTGCACGTATTGCGCAAAAATATGTGCATCAATAATTGCCGATTTCACCGCGCAACAATGATTTTGCTACTGAGAGAAAAACATGTGATTTATACTAAAATGAGCGCGCTGATTCCAAATATGAACTCGGAATTTGCCAGACACATCTAGATTTTAAGTACATGCAAAGCCTTTTCAGTTCTAATATTAATGCATTATATTGGAGATATTCCAATGGACATGTCCAGACCTGTCCGGACGCACTCAGGCTGATGTCAGCAGTAAGTATATAAGGCAAGCTGGACAGATTTTGATAAAGTGATCTGTTATAGCGCTATCAGTTTTGAAACTTAAGATGGATAAACTCAAATGTGTTAACGATCCAGACAATTTCTGCTCCATATGTGGCAAAAACACTATTTATAATCAGCGCAAGAATCTGACAAAGCGAGTGCGTCTTGCAGCTTGAGATGCATTTGTGCTCTAGTGCAGAACTTCCTTGGGAATAGACGAGCTGCAAACTATGCAGAATTAGTAGGCAACGTGCTTACAGCATAGGAACAACTTGGCTGCCGAATGTCATTGAAAGTGCGTTTCTCACATTCCCATCTTGACTTTTTCCCACCCAATTTGGGACACGTAAGTGACGAACATGGAGAGCGGTTCCATAAGGAAATTTTTACAATGGAGAACAGGTATCAAGGCCACTGGAATCCCAACATGATGGGGGACTACTGCTGGTTTTTGCGTTCACAAACACAAAAGCAGATGCCTGAAGCACTTTTAACAGTACTGGGCCTTGTTCAAATAAGACTTTTAAACTGAAAAACTAGACTTTTTAAAAAAAAAAAATCACTTTCATACACTGTTTACTACGCAAACTTTGATGTAGATCAGGTAATTGTTGGACTAAAACTCGTTCTGTTCAAAATTATTCAATGCTTTCCAAGTGCTTTATTCATTTCGGCATACTTATGCTTAGCAAAATTTCCTGACGTGTTACAACAATTCTGACTTCGGATTTGTAATCCGCACACTCGATTTAGTATAGGACAAGTGGTTTTTGCCCGGTAGCAGACGATTATTATTATTTTTTGTTGCGTGGGGTTTGCGTAATCGCGAATATACTGGAGCACTCTATCTGCCTATAAAGCTAATGTAATGTTCTGCCGTGCCAACCGGTCTCAGGAAACTTCTAGCAGCTTGGAAAATTTAGCAAAAGTGACCCACGCCTGTATTGCGCGCGCATTAAGCGAATATTACATAGCCGATTTTCGCAATCAAGAAAACAATCGCAAATTTTCGAATTTATGACGATTTGTGAAATATCGCGAATTCGAATATTGCCCCTGCCGCTCTTCACTAGCTGAAGGTAGAAACACTGCCCTAGACCAACAGGGATGTTATTGTGGGTGGCAGCAGGATGACACTGTGGCGGCACCAGTAGATATTTGACCACTAATTTCCAGGGAATTTTACATGGGAATATAATTTGAGGTTTCTCTATGATGATTGCACGTAGCACCACGAAAATAATATTCACTTTAGAAACGCGTTGGCATTTGAAATTAATTCATGAACTTGAAGCTCACACAGGACTAAAATATCCAGGAGATCCCATTTGTGTGGTTGTAGCCCGCAGGCGTGCAGTTACTTCTCTGGAAGTGTTAGATTTTAGCCTCCACTGTATCATTAATGCTATTTTATCAAGCTGTTCAGTTGTGAACGAGGCAGCAAATCAAATGCCATCATTACTTTTGAGTAAATGTTTGCTTGTGGAATCTTCTCCTAACAAATCTTATGCAAACAAAAAAAATCCTTAAAAAAATTTAAATTAACCTTAAAATAAATCAGCCTTTAATGAATACTTAAGTCTCTGGAATTGGAGATTTTCATATTCTATCTTGGGCAGGTAATAATTCATAGCAATGCCTTAAAGGGTGGTTTTTTTTATTTATTTTTTTATGACACATTTCATTCCGGAAGAAAAAACATTTCTTTGCCAGTAATGGCGGCTGATTGATAATTCCCTTACGGACTTCCTTTGTACATTTTGTTTGCAGACTTCAGTGAATAAATACATTTATTTCTCGGTTTGATGTTTCCCTCTTTTATCACGGAGATGCCTAACAGATTTTTTTTTTTTTCCTTATTGTTTTGGGTGGAAAAAAAAAAAATTTGCAATTTATGAATAAATCAAACGTCTGCTTGAATTTCAAGTGGGTGAGAACTGAAAATGCGGGACATGATGTGCGGCGCAGTCAGAGGGTAATGATGACTATGATGAATTATTTGTGCATGCTGGAGGTAACATCAAAGTAATTTATGGCGGTGCAATAAATACATATATTTTATGTAAATTTTCAGGTCACATAGTAAAAAATAATGATCAATAAAAAGTCTACAGAAAAGAGAGAAATAGGGGTGGAGGAGCCATTGCAGTCTGTAGATCACCACATCCCATCAGCCAGTATTATACATACGTTAGGGCACGTGAGGATTTTGCAACCATTCTGTATCCAGATCCTAATGAAAAAAATAAAAAATTTAATGTGCATTTATCATGGATTTTGCTGCAAATGTGCATTGCAAATTCGCAGCATAAATTTTGCAGGTTTAGAATCCGCACTGCAGATCCATTGTGCTGCAGAATCCAGGCTGTTTTTTTATGTATTTTTTATGCTTTGCTGTATACTGTAACCGCTGCACATTTTTGGCCCACAATTCCACTGCAGAAAATTTGCAGCCCCTTAGGGTTATACATCAATTTGAAGGTGTTGTCAAGGATTGTGATGTTGATGGCATATCCTCAGGAGAGGTCATCAATCTCTGACTAGTGGGGTCCGAGTCCTGGGACCGCCGCCGATCATCTGTTTGAAGAAGCAGCAACGCGCTAGTGAGTACGCCTCACAGCATGCCAAACACAGCGCCGTAGATTGCATAGTGGTGGTGCTTGGTATTGCAGTCCAGGTCCATTCACTTGAAAGGGAATGAGCTGCATAGGTGATGTCTAGGTGGAGGCTGCAGGGTTCACCAGAGTGCTATGGCCTCTTCAAGTCGGACCTTCACCGATCACATATTGAGGACCTATCTTAAAGATAGCCTATCAAAATCCTGGACAATCCATTTAACTAAATGAATAGGTCATTTTGTAAGAAAATTAGGTGAACAATCCCCATCCTTGCAAACCACCTTATCCCTACACCAAAAATTTGCCATGAGGCAAATTCATTTTCATTTTCACATTTTTAAAGAGTTATCGAGGATTTTGAAAAACAGTATCTCAGCTCCATTGAAGTGTATGGGGCTTAGCCGCAATACCGCACACAACCTGAGGACAGATTCGGCACTGGTTTTGGAAGAAAGCAGCCATTTTTTTCTAATTCTGGACAACCCTTTAAGTATAATTTTGAACCGAGCTGTTCTGAATGTAGAATTGTTTCACCAGCTGCAGATGTAGGGCAGGGATGTAATATTACCACTTTACAAAGCGTTGGTGCAGCCTCATCTGGAATATGCTGTTCAGTTCTGGGCACCAGTCCATAGAAAGGACGCCCTGGAGCTGGAGAGAGTACAGAGGAGAGCGACTAAACTGATAAGGGGCCTGGAGGGTCTGAGTTATGAAGAAAGATTAAAATAATCGAATTAAGTCTTGAGAAGAGACGTCTAAAGGGGGGACATGATTAACCTGTAAAACTATATAAATGAGCCATACAAGCTGTTCCATGTAAAATGTGCTCAAAAGACAAGGGGGCGCTGCCTCCGACTGGAGAGGAAAAAGTTCAGTCTCCAGAAGCGTCAAAGCTTCTTTACTGTAAGATCTGTGAATCTGTGGAATAGACTTCCTCAGGACGTGGTCACAGCAGGAACAGGGGACAGTTTCAAAAAGGGTTTAGACAAATTCTTAAAAGTAAAAAACATAATTGCTTATGAAAACGTGTAGAAATCTGAGTCTCACTTCCTTCTGGGATTCGCGTCCCCACCTATCCCTTGGTTGAACTTGATGGAGTTATGTCTTTTTTCAACCGTATTAACTATGTAACTATGTAAAAATAAATTGAAATGGTTTGTACAGTTCAAAAACTATTTACAAAAACTATAGCGGCAATTGCCACAATATTATCTCCTGATCTTAAACTGCTAGTTGTAAACCAGAGTTTTTCCCATATGGAAGAAGCTTGCTGATGCAGAAAGCTTCTTCCACTCTTCTGCCTATAATGGAAGCCAAGCAAGGTTAAGGACTGAGGACTATTGAACTTTCAAAATGTTGCTGTCTGAAGGTCACTCTAGTATGGGTTAGGGGGACTTCAGCTATACATACAGCATTATTTTAAAAGCTCCACAAGATATTTTGAAGATTTTTTTGCTCTCGAGGGACATTTGACCTCATTCAGGCCCCAGGACTCTAGAGAAGGTTGCATCTGAAGCCTCTGTAATAGGCAATATTTTTGACAAAATTTTCTTTTCTGTTTTGTTTATCTTCATTTCTAGTTTTATGGCTTTAAAATATGTTATGTAATAAATTCACTTAAAATATCTCAGGAGGAACAAGCACAGACGAATCTAGAGACCTCTATGGTACTTTTTTGTTTTTGTTTTTGCTTTTAAAAATAACTTTTTTTGCAAAGAAGTCAAAAAGAGCAATCACTTACTGCAGGAAAATGCTTGGTCTCCAAGACAACACAACAGTCTGCAGCCCTCACCTGCCCTCATAATCAAATATCTCCAAATTTTGTCTGTTCTGAAGTTTTTCAAGCATTAATAAAAAAATAAAATAAGTAAAGAGACCACAAATGGACTGTATTCTGTATCTAGATACAAAGAGATAGAGTGGAGCTTTCAGTACTCTTAGGCTGGGAGCACACAGACAATGTCCATGGGATGGGATTTCATTTTCTCGGGTGCTAATAATTTTGACGTTCCCACAAGATCAGCATACCATTCTCTTTAAATACTCTGTGCTAATAGGGACCCTGCCCTTTTCACCTCCATGTCTGTCCAGTCCCCTTCTCCCATCTTTGTACAAGAGGACAGTCCCTTTCCACAAGAAGTAGGAGCACATCATATTGACCATTCTCAAACTCTCATTGTTCCTTAGTACACTAAATGAGGATTCTAGAAACCACCTCAGACATAGTGTAGATCACTGTTCCTCAACTCCAGTCCTCAGGTCCCACCTAGTGGTCATGTTTTTTGGATTTTCTTAGTATTGAGAAGGTGATATAATTAGTGTCAATGCATCAAGGCTTACCACAAGTATTCATTTTGTGGGATATTCTCAACTCACGATCGGCAGGTGAGCCCTAAAGGAGTTGAGGAACTCTAGTGGAGATCATTCACAATGTGGAGACTACACTAACTAATAAGAGGATTCAAGTTAGCATTGTTTTTTATGGTTCCATATGTCCATTCCAGAGAGCTCAACGCAAAGAGTCTAGGCCAGTCTATGGTAGCCTCCACCCCTCTTGATGGAAGAGGCACTAAAGAGGGAAGACCTCCATGGCTTGCAGCATGTTTCTCCCTTTTCTTCGTACTTCGTACTCTCGTACTTCTTCCATGAAAGAACTCCAGACAATATATTATAATTTCAGTGGAATCCTTACCAAATCAAAAATTCTTAACACTACCTCATGGTCATTGCAGTTCTTTAAGTCAAGAGAAACCTACATTTTGTATGTCCATAGAGAGTCTGCTGCTGAGATATCTTCCAACCTGAGATTTCTCTCCAGATTTTACAAGTCCTGTGGGTTCAAAGCAGGCGCATGGCTCCTCTTGTGCATCACTGAACTCCTCAGGCATGGCTGGCTTTTTATAAGGTACAGTACCACACGTGTTGGTCAGGTCTAAGTCATCTCTGGTGTTTTTGGCATCGACCTTGATGTTCATCAATGCTAGGTTCATCACCAGAAATGCTCAGATACACCATTGTGCCAACCTTCATTGGAAGAGCAATGCAATATTGAAAACTTAGATGCTCCAGTTATGATTGTGCAGACAAATTGCTGCTGTACTTATTTTACAGGACATGATTAATTATTTTTTAACTATGGCCATAATGTAATAATAACTTGCGTTCTTACTGTTCGTCTCCATTAAGTCATAATATCATACCCGCGCTCTAATGTGATTGCTTGCTTCGTTAGTCGTTTCCATGTAACCTCTGTTCATTACATTGTTTCCATTATCCTTCTTTCCTCCCAATTTAATTAAAATCTTAAACAAATAATGTAACAACAAGTAATTGTTTGTAGTTTCCTCGCCTCCTGGATGAAATGAGATCCATGTAACAGTATTTCCACGATTTACGAGTTCCTAAAGACTGTTAAATGCTCAAGTTTTTCCCGAGATGTCCGGATACAAATGAACTGTGTCATGTGGTGTGAAAGAAGGGCCATTGATTTCTACATAATATGTGCTCCGTATTCCTCTTACACCCATGTAAGCAGTTTTCCAATAAAGATTGATGGTATGACCACGACTGCTAACCATGCAGAGAACATATAACAGATTGTCCTCTGCTCATCCAGTCAATGTAAGTGCAGTTTGTTACCTTTGGACATAGCTCAGAAGGACAAGGTATCACCGGAAAACAATATAAGAGGTCTGCATTGTAATCTCTGCCGCAGAGATGATAGAAAGTCTCTGACGTAAGAGGCGCTACAAAAGGAGCAGATGTGGAAGTCAAACCTTCATAGATCCTGCATAGTATGAAGTCACTGCACCAAAGTGACATTTCACATCTGGGCAGAGTTCCAGATTTTGTACTGGGACCTAAGATCTTCAGGTGGTCTATTCTGACTATAAGGAGGACTCTTTAATACATTGGCCATTTTCGGGTTCAGTTAATCAAGGAAAGAATCTCATCTCTCACTCAATGCTACAAAGAACATCCCACCCTCTAGAGGACCTTTCACATCAGTACATTACCAAAACAACTTCAATGAGAATAGTGCAATACTTAATTTTTCCTGGGATGGCGCCGCAGAGGAAGTGAAAACTTACCGTTGGGCAGGGGAGGACTGGGAACTTAAAGTGGGGCCTGGAAATAAAAAATACTAAAAGTGGCCCTATTTTGTAGTTGGGTCCAATACCATATTGTGGCACATTATACCGCCCAACAGAGCCAAAAGCCACAGTCCATCACAATACTTCCAGCAGCACAAAATACATCCCCAAAAACTTCCATCGGCTGGCCGCGAGGAGGGCTCAGACGGCCCCCTGGGCATCGGCCTACCAGGAAATTTCCTTGTCAGGTCTATGGCCAGTCCGCCCCTGCTGTTGGGAACTTCTATAAATTATGACTGATCGCTGGGGGTCTGTACTGAATCAGACTTTTTTTAGAAACTCAAGCGGAATTTTGAATCTAACTAATCTCTTCTCTAACTATATTTAGATTGTGTCCTATTGAACTTTTCTTTAGTTTTTTTTTATTAAAAACACTTCTAACCTGAAGCTTATTTATACCTTTAACATATTTAAAAGTGTCATCCATGTCCCCTCTTTCACTTCTTTTCTCAAGACTATACAGATTACTTTCTTTAGGTCTCTCCTGCTATGTTTTAAGTATCAGATCAGGGGCGGATTGGCAATGCACTTTACCGGGAAAACTCCCGGCGGGCCGATTGCTTTTTACTAGGCAGTGGGCCGGCAGAGCCCGTTCTCACTTCTCACACTTTGCATCTTCAGCAGCCCGCTCCAATACACATTGCAGGCCTCAGGCCCTTTTTTTTGCGCCCTGTATGTGTAATCAGGGGGTGGATGATCCGTTCCGCTAAATGCGGAATGCACACGGCCGGTATCCGTGTTTTGCAGATCCGCAATTTGCGAACCGCAAAACACCCAACGGTCGTGTCTGTGAACCCTAAGGTTGAGTTGACATCACCATTTTTTTTTCCATTCTTCTGATGCAGTATTAAATAACGGATCTCAGACGGAAATGGCTCAAACGGATGCCAAATGTGCAGAACTGATGCGCAGGATCTATTTAATTTTTCTAGAATCAATTTTTTTTCTTCTTTATTTTCCTGTTTTTTTGACGGATCAGAACAACGGAAAATTAAATGGTGATCTCATCTCAGCCTAATTTGGGATATGTGTAAGAATTTAGCATGAAAGTCTGTTCTCAATAAGGCTGTATTTGCAGGTGGCCTAAAAGCTTGCTAACCTCGCCTACTTGATTTGGCCCCGCCTTCTGCCAGTTTGGCTCCACCTACAACATGGGGTCAATTTTACATTTTTTCCAGGGCCACTTTTTCCCAATCCGCCCCTGTATCAGACCCTCCACCAATTCTGTAGCCCACCTTTGCACCAGTTCCATTTATTATATATCTATTTGTAGGTGGGGTGTCCAGTGCTGGAAACAATGTTCCAGGTGTGATCCGAAGATCCATCTGCATAAAAGCTCCCCTGTAGTTAACTCGTTGGTGGCCAGTGGGCCTTCTCCCCTCCCTCCCCCTCCTAATTAAAATCTCCCCCCTATCATTGGTGGCAGCGGAGTGTACCGATCGGAGTCCCAGTTTAATCGCTGGGGCTCCGATCGGTAACCATGGCAACCAGGACGCTACTGCAGTCCCGGTTGCCATGGTTACTTAGCAATTTGTAGAACCATTATACTTACCTGTGAGCTGCGATGTCTGCGTCCGGCCGGGAGCTCCTCCTACTGGTAAGGGACGTACGGCCGGGAGCTCCTCCTACTGGTAAGTGACATGACCTGTCACTTACCAGTAGGAGGAGCTCCCGGCCGGACGCAGACATCGCAGCTCACAGGTAAGTATAATGGTTCTACAAATTGCTAAGTAACCATGGCAACCGGGACTGCAGTAGCATCCTGGTTGCCATGGTTACCGATCGGAGGCCCAGCGATTAAACTGGGACTCCGATCGGTACACTCCGCTGCCACCAATGATAGGGGGGAGATTTTAATTAGGAGGGGGAGGGAGGGGAGAAGGCCCACTGGCCACCAACGAGTTAACTACAGGGGAGGGAGGGGGGGCCCACTGGCCACCAACGAGTTAACTACAGGGGAAGGAGGGGGGCCGGCCGCACTGGCCACCAATGAGTTAACTACAGGGGAGGGAGAGGGGGGGGGGGGCCGGCCGCACTGGCCACCAATGTGTTAACTACAGGGGGGGGCTGCCCCCTGCTGCCTGGCAGCACCTGCCAGGCAGCAGGGGGCAGTCATGTACACAGTTTTTAGTATATTCTAACCTGAAGCGTCCCCATCACCATGGGAACACCTCTGTGCTAGAATATACTGTCGGATTTGAGTTTCACGATGTAACTCAAATCCGACGGTATATTCTAACATAGAGGCGTTCCCATGGTGATGGGGACGCTTCAAGTTAAAATATACCATCGGATTGGAGAAAACTCTGATCCTATGGTATATTAACTCCTGGCTTTACATTGAAAGTCAATGGGGACGGATCCGTTTGAAATTGCACCATATTGTGTCAACGTCAAACAGATCCGTCCCCATTGACTTGCATTGTAATTCAGGACGGATCCGTTTGGCTCCGCACGGCCAGGCGGACACCAAAACAACTTTTTTTTCATGTCCGTGGATCCTCCAAAAATCAAGGAAGACCCACGGACGAAAAAACGGTCACGGATCAAGGCAAAACGGAACCCGTTTTTGCGGACCGCAAAAAAATACGGTCGTGTGCAGGAGGCCTATCAGAGGGCTTTTTCACCCCAGTAACCAAAAAGCCGTATTTCTGGCCTAAATGTGACACTCACTTATGCACGTCTAATCCCAGATGTGCAGTATATATTAGAGGGTTTTTTCACCCCAGTAACCAAAAAGCTGTAATTCTGTCCTAAATGTGACAGTCACTTATGCTTGTCTAATCCCAGATGTGTAGTATATTAGAGGCTTTTTTCACCCCAGTATGCCAAAGCTGTATTTCTGGACTTGCAGACATGCAGATAGCCTATGCTGGTGCACTATCGTTGCATAAAATGGCTGCCGATCATGTATTGATATTGACTAAATGAAGAAAAAAAAGTTTGTTTTCAGCAGTAGTTGGCTCAGGGCAGGCTTAAAAAAATTGTTCACTGCACCCACAAAACACTTTTTCTGTAGATCGCTGAGTACATAAACCAGTTCTTGATAAGATTTCTCCCTGATGTCTCCCTTACAGCAGCTGCAGCCTCTCCCTACACTAATCCGAGCAGAGTGACGGGCGGCGCTACGTGACTCCAGCTTAAAAAGAGGCTGGGTCACATGCTGCAGTTGGCCAATCACAGCCATGCCAATAGTAGGCATGGCTGTGATGGCCTTTTTGGGCAAGTAGTATGACGCTTGTTGATTGGCTGCTGTGCAGCCTTTCAAAAAGCGCCAAGAAAGCGCCGAACACCGAACCTGAACCCAAACTTTTACAAAAATGTTCGGGTCCGGGTGCAGAAAAACCTAAAGTTCGGTACAAACTCGAACTTTACAGTTCTGGTTCGCTCAACTCTACTCTGCAACCATTGCATTCGTGGCCTGGGGAAGTGCCAGAGATTAGCTACCATGAGTAACTCCTCCACCACCACTCCAAAACTCTCCAATAACCTTCTCCACACGTCCCCTGTGGCCCAGCACATTGCATCTCACTAGCACTTTCTCTTCCTACTGGTTATACCCTCAGCTATACCACCAAGCATTTTACTCACTTTCCCAGCCACCTGCCCACACTGTGCACTCATTTTGAAACTGTCTGCTACCAGGACGCTTAGATCCTTCTCTTCTGAAGTCCTGGTTAACACACAACTGCCAATATGATTCTCGGACAGAGGATTTCGTCTTATGTTATGTTTGGAAACACTTATTTCCATTGTTTGCACCATTTGCCAGAGAAGCTAAATATTTTTCAATGTAACTAAATCCTCTAGGCATATCAACCACATTACACACTGCAATCTTGCCTACCAAACCTTCTTCCATGTCACCTTCAAAAATATTAAAAAGAATAGGAGCTCGCACATACGTGTAACCTGTTCAGTGGATTCAACCTTCGACCATCACCATTTGCCTCTTTCCGTTTATTTCGTAGACTTCAAACCCCCATTTACAGGTTGATAGTGAGTAATAGACAGAGGATACCTGACATGGTAGGAGAGAGGCAGTACTGAATATGGAATTTAACCCCTTAGTGCCAACCAAGCTCCTGCTCTAATAGCCAGCCTCCCATCTATGAACTCCACCCTTTAACCGTGAATTCCCCCTTCAAATTGAGGGGGATATCCTCTATCACCAATGGGAAACCCCAGCAAACATTATTATGGGGTGTCAATACCTTAACACTAGTGTTAATCGAGCACCAAAGTGCTCGGGTGCCCTGGCCGAACACATCAGGATGCTCAGGTGCTCTACCGAGTGTAACGGTCGCGTACACATACACACAGGGGGAAGGGAAGTGACCACTGCGCTCCACCCTTACCCCTGGCCCTGCCTACTTGCCACGTGAGTCGTAATGACAGGGGACAACTGGACGGCAATCCCTAACTTGGAATAAGTGCAGGGATGACAGATAGACAAACAACAGGACGTGAATGGACCGAGTCAATACCAGGAAAGCTACAAAGTACAAAGGGAGCAAGCAGAGAATTGTCAGGAGAAGCAGGGGTCATAAATACCAGGAGAGCAGCAAAGTACACAAGGAGCAGGCAGAGGATCGTCAGGAATTCAGCAGGAGGTAAGTACGCCAGGAAAGACCAAATCACAGGTGGAACCTAAATTAACAGGCAACCTGTGGCCAGCAGGCTGCCTGTATTTATAGTGGGGAGTGAGGGTCATGTGACGTGGCCAGCGTCACATGACCGACAGACCAACCAGTCGAGCACCGAGTGATCAGCTCGGCGCTCAAGACAGACTTAGGAGCAGGGAGCCACCCAGCTAGTAACGCCGCCCTGGGAATGAGGTCAAACACAGATCCTCATTCCCAAAGCTAAGCAACAGGTCTGCGGATAATGGGGGACCGAGTGCACCTTCGGAACCCCGTTACAGTACCCCCCCTTTTACGAGGGGTCACCGGACCCAAGACTTCAGGCGATGGCTTTTCAGGGTGTTCTAAATGAAATTTTCGAACAAGTCTAGGAGCATGAACCTCCCTGGCAGGTACCCAAGATCTCTCTTCAGGTCCATACCCCTTCCAGTGAATCAGGTACTGCAAGGAATTACGCACCTTCCTGACATCCACTATTTTAGACACCACATACTCGACAGCATCATTAACAAGAACCGGCGGAGGCGAGGCTTTCGATGGTACTACCGGTTCAAAATATTTTTTTAGTAGAGACTTATGGAACACATTATGAATGCGGAATGACTCGGGCAGCTCCAACCTAAAAGATACTGGGTTAATCACTTCCGTAATCTTATATGGTCCAATAAAACGAGGAGCAAAATTTTTAGAATCTACCTTAAGAGAGAGATTCTTGGAGGACAACCATACCTTATCCCCAACCTGAAAATTCACCCCCCTTGAACGTCTCCTATCGGCCTTGAGTTTCTGAGAACTTTGAGCCTATCCGCCTCAGGGTTAGAGGAGGAGACGGATGACCCAGAATGAAAACGGGGATGGAAACCATGGTTACAAAAGAAAGGTGAAACCCCAGCAGAAGAATTGACACGGTTATTCAAAGCAAATTCAGCCAATGGAAGAAATTTCACCCATAATTGCTGGTCATCAGCAACATACGACCTCAAGAATTGTTCGACAGACTGATTAAGGCGTTCAGTCTGCCCATTACTCTCAGGGTGGTAGGCAGAGGAAAAAGACAATGACATTTTACATTTTTGACAGAAGGCCCTCCAGAATTTGGACACAAACTGCACACCCCTGTCAGAAACAATATTTTCCGGAATACCATGCAATCGAACAATTTATTTCACAAAAATAGACGCCAAGGTTTTGGCATTCGGGAGTTTAGACAGGGGAATGAAATGGACCATCTTGCTAAACCTATCAACCACTACCCAAACTACAGTCTTACCCTCCGCCGGCGGTAGGTCAGTTATAGAGTCCATCAAGATATGGGACCAGGGTCTACTGGGAATGGGTAGGGATTGTAGGTTACCAGCAGGGCGAGTCCTAGGTGTCTTGGACCTGGCACAAACCTCACAGGCTGACACGTAGGACTTGACATCCCTAGTTAGAGTGGGCCACCAATAAGATCTAAAAACCAGATCCTTAGTGCCCTCAACACCCGGATGTCCACAAAAGGCAGAATCGTGACACTCACCCAACATCTGGAGACGAAATTGTACGGGAACAAACAACTTATCTGTTGGGGTGGATACCGGTGCCAGATGTTGTTCAGACCTAATGCGAGCCGAGATATCCTGGGTAAGAGCTGCTAAGAAGATTTTTGCTGGCAGGATGGATTCAGGGGGTACCTCAGTAGGTTGAAAAGCCTGGAAGCTCCGAGATAATGCGTCTGCCTTCACATTTTTACTTCCCGGCCTGAACGTAATGGAAAAATCAAAACAAGTAAAAAACAGAGCCCATCTGGCTTGACGGGGATTCAACCTCTTAGCAGACTCGAGAAACATAAGGTTTTTATGGTCAGTGACAACAGTTACACAATGCCTTGCCCCCTCCAGGAAATGCCTCCACTCCTCAAATGCCCATTTAATGGCCAGCAGCTCCCTATTCCCTATGTCGTAGTTTCTCTCCGTGGGAGAGAATTTCCTGGAGAAGAAGGCACATGGTCTCAGATTAGTGAGGCTAGCAGGACCTTGTGAAAGGACTGCTCCTGCGCCGTCCTCGGACGCATCCACCTCCACAATAAAAGGTTTCTCCTGATCAGGCTGGATCAGAATGGGAGTGCTACTGAATGCCTTTTTTAATTTTTCAAATGAAGAAATGGCCTCAGTAGACCAATTCTCCAAATCCGCCCCTTTCTTAGTAAGGTCGGTCAACGGTTTATCAATTACGGAAAAATTCATAATAAATTTACGATAGTAATTGGCGAAACCTAAGAGCCGTTGTAAGGCCTTTAAGGATGAAGGTCTTACCCATTCCTTAATTGCTAGTACCTTACCAGGATCCATCTTGAAGGCGTGAGGAGTCAGAACATGCCCTACAAACAGAATCTCCTGTACACCAAAGACACATTTCTCTTGTTTAGCGGATAGCTGATTCTCCCTCAACACCTCTAATACTTGTTTAACATGAGACAAATGGGATTCGAAGTCAGGAGAGAATATCAAAATATCGTCAAGATAGACAATAACAAATTTACCTAAGAACTCCCTAAGAATGTCATTCATGAAGTTTCGGACCACAGCTGGGGCATTGCTGAGTCCAAAAGGCATCACCTGATATTTAAAGTGTACTACCGGAGTATTGAACGCCGTCTTCCATTCGTCTCCCTCCTTGATTCGGATTAGATTGTATGCCCCTTTCAGGTCAATTTTGGAAAACCAGGTTGCCCCCAGGACCTGGTTAAATAAATCCGGAATCAATGGGAGGGAGTATCTATTCTGGACAGTGATTTTATTTAATCTCCGCTAATCGATACATGGCCTAAGACCACCATCTTTTTTCTTAACGAAGAAAAACCCCGCCACCATAGGAGAGACAGAAGGTCTAATATGCCCTTTACCAAGGCTCTCCTTAATATAATCTTCCATGGCCTTGCGTTCGAGTATAGAAAGATTATAAATTCGTCCTTTAGGAAACTTGGCCCCCTCTACTAGCTCTATGGTACAATCATAAGGTCTATGGGGGGGTAGAACCTCCGGGGTTGGTGATGAGAATACATCAGAATATTCCATAACAACAGTGGGTAAAGTATCAGACTTTACTGAGACCCCAGCCTGTACCACGGACAAGCACGAGTCACACTTAGGCCCCCATCTCACCAACTCCCCATTGGACCAATCTATAGTGGGGTTATGTAGTCGGAGCCAAGGCAACCCTAGTACCACCTCAGCCGGTAGGTTCTCCAGGACTAAAAGCGAATATCTCTTTGAGTGGCACACACCCACGGTTAGAGAAATCTCTGAGGTACATAAGCTCCCCGTACCACCAATAAGAGGAGTAGCATCAATAGCCATGACATGGATAGGAGTTGGTAAGGTAAAGATAGGAATACCCAATCTCACAGCATACTCAGAGTCAATAAAGCTAGCCGCTGAGCCAGAATCAATAAAGGCCTTACCCGGCCATTTATCTACTCCCAGAGAAATCGTAATGGGTACCGAAAGCTTACATTTAGAAAATTCAGGGTGTACCTGGTCTTTAGGTTGCCTTGCCTTAGGAGACTTGACAGAGAGGACCTTCTTAGGACACTGGTTGATTCAATGGTCAGGATCTCCACAGTAAAAGCATTCTCCACATCTGCGGCGAAGATTCCCTCGGGTCATGCCAACCTGCATGGGTTCCTCGGTGGAGACCTCAGCATTGTCTCTGGGATAGGCCTCTGGCTGGACCACCATCTGGGAAGAGAACTGTTGTTCCTGTCGTCTCTCTCTAACCCGTCGGTCAAGTCGGACAACAAGGGTCATCATCTCCTCTAAGGTCTCTGGAAGTTGATAACTGACCAGAAGATCCTTTAATTTATCAGACAGACCTGACCTGAACTGACTCTTCAGGGCTGGTTCGTTCCATCCTGAGGGGACACACCACCTTCTAAATTGGGTGCAATAATCCTCCGCTGGTAGATTGCCCTGAACCAGTGCCTTTAGAGCCGTCTCGGCTACTAGAGCCCTGTCTGGTTCATCATAGAGGGTACCCAGGGCCTGAAAGAACCCCTCCACAGAATATAAACAACTGGCTCCAGCAGGTAAAGAGAACGCCCAGTCCTGGGGATAACCCTGTAATCGGGAAATGATAATGCCCACGCGTTGACTCTCGGGGCCAGAGGACACGGGCGCAAACGGAAGTAAAGTTTACAATTCTCCTTAAAAGAGAGAAACTTCGGACTGGAGGCCTGAGGAGTGGAAGAACCTTGCCCTAACTCTAAAGAACTGAGTTTTTCCCCTAACTCCTGCACTCTCTGCGTCAGATTAGAGACATGGTCAGTCAGGGTCACCAGAGGATTCATAATACAGTGGTTATTGGGCCTGTTAATCTGTAACGGTCACGTACACACACCCAGGGGGAAGGGAAGTGACCACTGCGCTCCACCCTTACCCCTGGCCCTGCCTACTTGCCTCGCAAGTCCTAATGACAGGGGACAACTGGACGGCAATCCCTAACTTGGAATAAGTGCAGGGATGACAGACAGACAAACAACAGGACGTGAACGGACCGAGTCAATACCAGGAAAGCTACAAAGTACAAAGGGAGCAAGTGGCCAGCAGGCTGCCTGTATTTATAGTGGGGAGTGAGGGTCATGTGACGTGGCCAGCGTCACATGACCGACAGACCAACCAGTCGAGTACCGAGTGATCAGCTCGGCGCTCAAGGCAGACTTAAGAGCAGGGAGCCACCCAGCTAGTAACGCCGCCCTGGGAATGAGGTCAAGCACAGATCCTCATTCCCAAAGCTAAGCAACAGGTCTGCGGGTAATGGGGGACCGAGTGCAATGGGAGAACCCGAGCATTAAACCAGGCACCCCCTGCTCTGAACAAAGGAGGGTTATTGGTTCATAGAAAAAGGTAAGAAATTGATGGAAACACCACCGAAATGGTTCTGGAACAGCATGGGGAGGAAGTCTGGATGCATCTTGGACTCCCAGGTCACTGCTGGGAACGATGTTGTCCGAGTAGTACGCCACAAACCAAAGATAAAATCGATTTTAGAAGAAAAATTGGTAGGAACATTCTTTCCTGTATATTTACTTGTATATAAAGTGCAAGTTTTGCCAAAAACTACAAGCAAGAGGCGCTCCGATACAACATGTATATCACATAAAGGAGGGCCTCATTCACACTGTGGTACAATTGTTCAGGTAGTGGGACTCCTACACTCATAAAGCCTATGCACTAAGTGAAAGGGCTGCCAAAAATTACCGGCACTCCAATGCACCCTTTGTTACACATAAAGTAGGGCATCATACACACCCTTGAAAAATTATGATTGATGGCGTGTTGGTGACCCTCTAAAACATTTGGAGCAAGGGCCTGCTGAGCTGACCATCTAAAACATTAAGGGTAAAATCTAAAAAATTATGGATGAGAGCCTGCTGCTAAGCTGACCCTCTAACAAATTATATGCCAGGGCCTGCAGGTGAGCTGAACCTGTAAAACATTATATGCGTGGGCCTGCAGGTGAGCTGACCCTGTAAAAGATTGTAGGTGCAGGCCTGCAGGTGAGCTGACCCTGTAAAAGATTGTAGGTGAGGGCCTGCAGGTGAGCTGACCCTGTAAAAGATTGTAGATGAGGGCCTGCTGGTGAGCTGAAACTCTAAAAGGTTGTATGCGAGGGCCTGTAGGTGAGCTGACCCTCTAAAACATTATATGCAAGGGCCTGCAGGTGAGCTGACCCTGTAAAAGATTGTAGGTGAAGGCCTGCAGGTGAGCTGACCCTGTAAAACATTATATGCGAGGGCCTGCTGGTGAGCTGACCCTGTAAAATATTTTAGGTGAGGGCCTGCAGGTGAGCTGACCTTGTAAAAGATTTTAGGTGGGGTCTGCTGGTGAGCTGACCCTGTAAAAGATTTTAGGTCCGGGCCTGCAGGTGAGCTGACCCTGTAAAAGATTGTAGGTGACGGCCTGCCGGTGAGCTGACCCTCTAAAACATTATATGCAAGGGCCTTCAGGTGAGCTGACCCTGTAAAAGAAACACAAAACCTAAACAGGCCTCAATACAACACCAAATCAGGGTATGCACATTCACCAGAACATATACCTATAATGTTGCTCACTCACAAACAACAAAAAACATATCCAATATAATCAAAAATATATCCACTTTATTGCATAAAAATCCATATACACAATATATAACAGTATAATGGTAATGATAAAAGGAAAACAACAGATGTATAAGGGTGCAATAATTATCTGACCTATGCTGCTGCTACTCCCAAAAAGATCTTCCACATATCAAGTGTTACCATGTCCAGAGAATGTTAACTATAAAACATGAATATCACAAAACGGCCTACCTGTTACTACATGCATTGGTATATCCCTCCATACGGGTAAAAACCTATATTAAGTACACATTTAGGACATGTAAAATAAGACTCCTTAATAGATTTTACCCAAAACAATAATACAGCATGAGCCCAGGAATACACAATGGGACGGAGAAACTGGAGGAAAAAAATAAAAACTGAAAAATGAATAGTGAAAAACAGAAAACAGAAAGAAGGAGAACGAAGGAAAAAAGAAAAGTAAAAAGAAGAAGAAAAAACCCTCAAAAAACACCATCCAAAACCTGGTCAGGAGAGCCAATAACACTGTGGCCAAAATATGCCACAAGTTGCCATCAGGTAAAGGCCTGCAGGTGAGCTGACCCTCTAAAAGGTTGCAGGTGAGGGCCTGCAGGTGAGCTGACCCTCTAAAACATTATATGCTAGGGCCTTCAGGTGAGCTGACCCTGTAAGAGATTGTAGGTGAGGGTCTGCTGGTGAGCTGACCCTGTAAAAAATTATATGCGAGGGCCTGCTGGTGAGCTGACCCTGTAAAAGATTTTAGGTGCGGGCCTGCTGGTGAGCTAATCCTCTAAAACATTATATGCGAGGGCCTTCAGGTGAGCTGACCATGAAGAAGATTGTAGGTAAAGGCCTGCTGGTGAGCTGACCCTCTAAAAATTATATGCGAGGGCCTCCTGGTGAGCTGACCCTGTAAAACATTATATGCGAGGGCATTATATGCGACAAATAAGCATGTTGATATGATGGAGGAGGAGGATGAGAAAAGGAAGATTCAACCATATACCCTTGTTTGTGGTGGAAGGGGTGCATGAGAAACAGTGTATTCAGTACATTATAAACAACACATGTAAAGTGCCTTTATGTTCAGCCGCTTTCCCCTGGTGGAGTTGAGAAGTCATGGTCAATCCAGGCCTTGTTTTGGTCAACCTGTAAGCATTTTCAGTTGACAGGCGGATACGCTTATCTGTTATAATGCCACCAGCAGCACTAAATACCCGCTTTGACAAATCACTGGCGGCAGGGCAGGCCAACACCTCCAAGGCGTAGAGCGCCAGTTCATGCCACGTGTCCAGCTTGGCGAACTAACTGGTGGTCCAACCGGACCCATATGCGTCTTTTAATCATGTGCTATTGGATATGACTAAAACTTTACTTTTATTTATTTTCTCTTAAAATCCTATATTGCTTAAAGCTAACAGAACATAGACAAATTAAAACGATCAGTGGTGTTGGGTCGCTCCATCTTTTTTTTTATATATGACAGTGTTATTGCTGTTGCTTCACAGCAATTGTTTAGTGCCAATTTTGGTTACAGCCTGTATTTGGTTTGTAACTATCTTCCTCTTGTCGCCTATATTAGCTGTATATTAACTCCTGTTACTAAGCTCCCTCACTGCCACTGAGCTTAAAAACATAAACACTCATACACCCTGCATCCCGACACCCAGCGTCTTCAGGGGATCGTGCAGGTATGAGTGTTGGGGGCGGGGACCATCATTTAAAAGCTCGTATTCAGTGACGTATTTGCGGCTGCCAATTGAATGACTGTACATCATACACACCTTCCTCAGTGCCACGCCTCCCTCCTTCTGATAGGTTCGTATATGCCGGGACTGCCGGTGTTAGATCTCGCGATATGTCAATTGGGTTCGCGCATCTATATATAGATAGATAAGGGACCATCGTCTATATACAGTCCAGACCAAAAGTTTGGACACACCTTCTCATTCAAAGAGTTTTCTTTATTTTCATGACTATGAAAATTGTAGATTCACATTGAAGGCATCAAAACTATGAATTAACACATGTGGAATTATATACATAACAAACAAGTGTGAAACAACTGAAAATATGTCATATTCTAGGTTCTTCAAAGTAGCCACCTTTTGCTTTGATTACTGCTTTGCACACTCTTGGCATTCTCTTGATGAGCTTCAAGAGGTAGTCCCCTGAAATGGTTTTCACTTCACAGGTGTGCCCTGTCAGGTTTAATAATTAGGATTTCTTGCCTTATAAATGGGGTTGGGACCATCAGTGGCGTTGAGGAGAAGTTAGGTGGATACACAGCTGATAGTCCTACTAAATAGACTTTAGAATTTGTATTATAGCAAGAAAAAAGCAGCTAAGTAAAGAACAATGAGTGGCCATCATTACTTTAAGAAATGAAGGTCAGTCAGTCAGCCGAAAAATTGGGAAAACTTTGAAAGTAAGGGCTATTTGACCATGAAGGAGAGTGATGGGGTGCTGCGCCAGATGACCTGGCCTCCACAGTCACCGGACCTGAACCCAATCGAGATGGTTTGGGGTGAGCTGGACCGCAGAGTGAAGGCAAAAGGGCCAACAAGTGCTAAGCATCTCTGGGAACTCCTTCAAGACTGTTGGAAGACCATTTTAGGGGACTACCTCTTGAAGCTCATCAAGAGAATGCCAAGAGTGTGCAAAGCAGTAATCAAAGCAAAAGGTGGCTACTTTGAAGAACCTAGAATATGACATATTTTCATTTGTTTCACACTTGTTTGTTATGTATATAATTCCACATGTGTTAATTCATAGTTTTGATGCCTTCATAGTCATGAAAATAAAGAAAACTCTTTGAATGAGAAGGTGTGTCCAAACTTTTGGTCTGTACTGTATAAAAATAAAAATATACAAAAATAAAAATAATTACATAGTGATAAAATAGAATACTTACCATCGAGATCGATACGTGTCTCTTCCACAATCTGGGGGGTTCCGAGGGGTGAAGGGGTGGTTGACATCCTGGAACAGACATCCCTAGTGTTAATACTATAAATAGGGAACAATAAGCACTAATTATACAAAAAATCTTGGACCCCCAGATGCTTGGAGGAAGTGAATAAGAATACCACTGGAGAAGTGGACCATATGCTAAGGTAGAGACTAAACTGCATACATCAGTACATTAAGTTATCTCTAAATGAACACAAAAAAACATTATAAGGGTGACATACATGTATGAATTGATTGAACATCTTGTAGAAAAAAGAAAAAGTAATTCCTTAAGTCTATAGGCAAGCACAGTCCCTTAGAGGTGGATGCGCGTGGCAGATTGGAGAAGAAAAGCTATGGAAAATTCCTAATTGGAAATATATGCGATCGATCATGGCATAATAAAGAAAATCTTTAAGCCCACACGCCTGCGCTGCTCCAGCAGTACATGTACCATTGAGAGAAAAATATATCTAAGGTGATGCGCAAGCGCAGATATGCCTGATAATAATAAAACGTCTAAGTTCAATTGCTTGCGATGCTCTCACATAAGATATACTGCTGGGAGTGAAATATCTCTAAGTTGACGCGCATGCGCGAATAGATTGGACAACTAGAAGTCTTTCAAGCCCACACGCTTGCGCTGTCCTAATGGAATGTAGACTGATGAGAGTGGAATATTTCTAAGTCGATACGCATGCGTGAACTTACCTAAAATACTGCCCAATAAAGAAAATCCTTAAGTTTACACGCTTGCGCAGCCCCAATGAAACACGAAATGTCGGGAGAGAAAAAGGTTTTTAAGTCCACGAGCAATTGACATATCGCGAGATCTAACACCGGCATATACGAACCTATCAGAAGTAAGAGTGTGCAAAGCAGTAATCAAAGCAAAAGGTGGCTACTTTGAAGAACCTAGAATATGACATATTTTCAGTTGTTTCACACTTGCTTGTTATGTATATAATTCCACATGTGTTCATTCATAGTTTTGATGCCTTCAGTGTGAATCTACAATTTTCATAGTCATGAAAATAAAGAAAACTCTTTGAATGAGAAGGTGTGTCCAAACTTTTGGTCTGTACTGTACATCACTGAATACGAGCTTTTAAATGATGGTCCCCGCCCCCAACACTCATACCTGCAGGATCCCCTGAAGACGCTGGGTGTCGGGATGCAGGGTGTATGAGTGTTTATGTTTTTAAGCTCAGTGGCAGTGAGGGAGCTCAGTAACAGGAGTTAATATACAGCTAATATAGGCGACAAGAGGAAGATAGTTGCAAACCAAATACAGGCTGTAACCAAAATTGGCACTAAACAATTGCTGAGAAGCAACAGCAATAACACTGTCATATATAAAAAAAGACGGAGCGACCCAACACCACTGATCATTTTTATTTGCCTATGTTCTGTTAGCTTTAACCAATATAGGATTTTAAAAGTAAATAAATAAAAGTAAAGTTTTAGTCATATCCAATAGCACATGATTAAAATACGCATATGGGTCCGGTTGGACCACCAGTTAGTTCGCTAAATTAGTAAACGTCGACATGTGCTGTGAGGTCATTTATATTCACATATTCAGCTTGGACACCCAGTAGTTGTAAGGCTCTGAGAGATCACTGAGGACGCTGACACGATCTGCTATGTACTTCTTCACCATCTTCCAAAATGTTTCCCTCCTTGTGACACTAGGCCGCACATCAGGGTGAGGGTGCTGGCGGGGTGTCATGAAACTGTCCCAGGCTTTGGAGAGTGTTGCCCTGCCTCTGTTGGAACTGCTGTGTGTTTCCCTCATCTCCCCTCCTCGGTTGCCCAAGGAACTATGTACTCTGCTGCCAGTGTTGTCGGCTGGAAATTTTTGAAGCAATTTTTCCACAAGGATCTTCTGGTATTGCACCATTTTGCTCGTCCTCTCCACCACAGGAATGAGAGATGAGAAGTTCTCTTTGTAGCGGGGGTCGAACAACCAGCAATCCGTGTTGTCTAAAATGCGTATAAAGCACGGTTCGCGGGAAAGGCAGCCTAACATAAAGTCAGCCATGTGTGCCAGAGTACCAACAGGCAAGACTTCACTGTCATTATCAGGAGGATGACTCTCAATCTCCTCATCCTCTTCCTCCTCTTCTGCCCACCCACGCAGAACAGATGGAATTAAACTTCCATGGGTACTACCCTCTGTAGCAGAGGCAGCCGTCTCCTGCTCCTCCTCCTCTTCATTGTCTAATTCGCGCTGAGAAGACGAACTGAGGGTGGTCTGGCTATCACCCAGTGTAATGTCTTCCACCATTTCCACCTCTTCCACATGCAAAGCTTCGTACTTAATTGTGAGCAGCGAGCGCTTGAGTAGACATAGCAGTGGGATGGTTACGCTGATAATAGTGTTATCGCAGCTCACTATCTGTGTTGATTTCTCAAAGTTTCTTAAAACCTCACAGAGGTCAGACATGTATGCCAACTTCTCGCTTTTGAAGAGCGGAAGCTGACTGGAAAGGCGATGACCATGTTACAGCTGGTATTCCACTACTTCCCTCTGCTGCTCAGAAAGCCTGGCCAACATGTGGAACGTGGAGTTCCAGCGCATGCTCACGTTGCACAACAGATGGTGAGCTGGCAATTTCAAGCGCTGCTGCAGAGTTGACAGACTCGCTGAAACTGTCGATGACTTGCGGAAATGTGCACACACGCGGCGCACCTTCACCAGTAGCTCAGGCAAATTGGGGTAGGCTTTGAGAAACCGCTGAACCACTAAGTTTAAGACGTGGGCTAGGCATGGGATGTGTGTGAGCTTGCCGTGCTCCAAAGCCGCCACCAAGTCACGGCCATTATCAGACACAATCATGCCTGGTACTAGGTTGAGTGGCGAGAGGTCAGTATGGTCTCTCATCCGCTGCCACAGCTCTGCGGCGGTGTTATGTTTGTCTCCTAAGCATATCATCTTCAGCACGGCTTGTTCCCGCTTCCCCACTGCAGTGCTACACTGCTTCCAGCTACAGACTGATGACTGACTGGTGCTGCAAGAGAATAATTCTGAGGTAGAAGTGGAGGAGGAGGCGGAGGAGAAGTGGGGGTTGGAGCCACTAACGTAGGTGCTGGCGGAAACCCTGATTGACGTAGGGCCCGCAATCCTTGGCGTCGGTAGCAACTGTGCCATCCTAGGGTACGACTCGCTCCCAGCCTCCACAACATTCACCTAGTGTGCCATCAGGGAAATGTAGCATCCCTGGCCAAATGTACTTGTCCATGTGTCTGTGGTTAAGTGGACCTTCCCAGTAACTGCGTTGGTCAGGGCACGTGTTGGTGTATGGCCGGCACGGCACACCTTGAAAAATAGTGGCGGCTGGGTACTGCGTAATGTGGGGGACGCCCGCCGACATCAGGCTGTGGAAGGCCTCAGTGTCCACAAGCCTAAATGGCAACATTTCCAGGGCCAGTAATTTAGAAAGCTGCGCATTTAGTGCTATGGCCTGTGGGTGGCTGGGTATTTGCACTTGCGTTCAAATGCCTGGGGTACGCTGTGCTGGGACACGGAAGTGGGTGTGTTCACTGATGGTGCTTGCGAAGGTCCATGTGCAGAGCGGGAGGCATCCGGGCATGCGCGTTCAACAGGGGATTGGCCAGCACGTAACACAGGGGAAGAGGAGGCAGTGGTGTGAGCTGCAGACACAGATTGTGGACCCAGGCGTTCGGCCCACCTATTGCAGTGCTTTGATGCCATGTGGCGGATCATGCTGGTGGTGGTGAGGTTGCTGGTGTTCACGCCCCGGCTCATTTTGGTATTGCACAGGTTGCAAATGACAATTCTTTTGTCGTCCACACTTTCCTCAGAAAAGCGCCAGACTGCGGAACACCTACCCCTTGGCACGGGAGATTGCTGCAAGGGTGTGCTCCGGGGAACAGTTGTGGGCCTATTTGGTGTGGCCCGCCTTCTTCCTTTTGCCACTCTACTGCCTCTTCCAGCCTGTTGCGGTGCTGCGGATCCCTCCCCCACTGTACTGCTGTCCTCGCTCGGCTTCCCACCTTCCCAGGTTGGGTCAGTGACTTCATCGTCCACCACTTCCTCTTCCACTTCCTCACTCTGCTCATCCTCCTGACTTGTTGACCTAACCACAACTTCAGTGATTGACAACTGTGTCTCATCCTCATCATCAACCTCTTGAGACGGTAATTGCTGTTGAGTTATTGGCAACTGTGCCTCATCATCATCCACCTCATTTAACAGTAATTGCCATTCCACACCGTCATCTTCTTGTGATTGTGTATGCTCAAGATTTTGGGAATCAGGGCACAAGATCTGTCCCTCTTCCAGCATGCTTGGCGAGATGGCCAAATCAATTAATGGCGATGCAAAGAGGTCCTCGGAATTTCCGAGTGTGGGATCACTTGTTTGGCCAGACTGTAAATGGTGGGAGGAAGGAGGATCAAGGTGAGGATTGTGTGGACCAGACTCCTGGCTACTGAGACGACTGGACTTGGTGGAAGACAGGGTGGTGCTTAACCGACTGGAAGTACTATCTGCTGCAATCCAACCGACCACCTGGTCGCACTGGTCTGACTTCAAGAGTGGTGTCCTGTGCCGCCCTGCAAACTGGGACATGAAGCTAGGTATCGTGGATGATTGTTTTTCTTGTGCTCTGGCAGCAGGCACAGTTTCACCGCACCCAGGGCCACGGTGTCTGCGTGCATCACCAGCATCACAGACACTTCCCCGTCCCTTACTGCTCGCCTTCTTCATATTAAATGTTATATATGATTCAAAGTCTGTCACACGTACAGTATCGTAGGATTTGGAAGTGTATGTGCAAACAAATTTAAAGAGGTATTTGGGATGTGGAAATGTCACACAGGAGATGTCCCACAGATAATGTCAATGCTGTCACCAGCGGCTAATAAAAAATGACAGGGAATGTCACAGGTATTTGGGATGAGAAAAATGTTATACAGGAGAGGTACCACCGGTAATATCACTACCCCCAGCGTCTACGCAAAAAAGTACACTGTATGTCACAGATAAATTTTTGATGCGCACACTTTACACTGCAGATGTCGCCCTGATAATGTCACTGTCCACATCGGACACCGTCTATTGAAAAAGTACACTGGATGTCACAGAATTTTTTGGATGTGCACACTTTAGGAGATGTGGCGCAGCTAATGTCGCTGTCTGCAGCGGCCTAAGTATTGCCCACTATTTAGCGCAGGATGAGCTAAAAATATATATATTGCTGCCACACACAATAGTCCTTAAAATGACTTTTGGGTCTCTGAAAAGTTTTGGTGGTAAAAATATTCCTATATCACTCCCTACACTGTCTGTCCCTTCCTCAGCACAGCTCTCCCTGACTAAGAATGAGCCGAACACGCGTCATCGCTATATAGCACCCGATGACGCGTTCCGGCCAGCCAATCACTGTAATGCCAGCAGCCAACATGGCTATGGCATTATAGTGAGGGCAGTACTTACCTGCACGTTTTTTGGCTGCGTAGCAGCCAAGAAACGTGCGGGGCGGAGACTCGTGCATTGCAGTCAAATACCGCCATGTGCCGAGCATGCTCGATCATCACTACTTAACACGATAATAGACCCCAGGTCTGCCTTCTGGGTATGCCTTTACCCCAGGCATGACCTAATAGATTGCCTGTCAGTTTTTCACTAACTGCAAAATACACTGCATTATATAGGTAGTGCTATGCATCATGTAAGTGGTCAAATGATCATATGTCAAAGTCCTCTTGTGGGACTAATAAAAGATGTAAGTAAAATTTTTATTTAAAAATGTTAAAGAGAAAAGAAATCCCTCTACATAATTAGTATTTCCACGTTCATAATGACGTGAACAACACAATTATCATGTTATTTATCCCACACAGTGAACACCATGTATGTCCATTCCCTCACAGAAAAAGTTCATAATAGTTAATTGATTCATTATATTCCTCCTAAAATGGTGTCGTTAAAACCAGTAACAAGTCTCCTTATGGCAAATAGAGAAAGGGCAATACCATCTCTACACATCTATAACAGGATTGAGGCAGCAGTACTATCCATACCTCATTTACAGGTAGAGACAGACAATGCTATCTGTACCTACAGTACATCATTAATAGGGAGGCAGTGCTATCTGTGCCTACATCAGTTACAGGGAGAGATGGGGAGGCAGTACTATCTGTACCTACATCATTTACAGGGAGAGACAGGGAGGCAGTACTATCTATACCTACATTATTTACATGGGAGACAGGGAGGCAGTACTATCTGTACCTACATCATTTACAGGGAGAGACAGGGAAACAGTACTATCTGTACCTACATCATTTACAGTAGAGACAGGAAGGAAATATTATCTGTACCTACATCATTTACAGGGAGAGACAGGGAGGCAGTACTATCTGTACCTACATCATTTACAGGGAGAGACAGGGAAACAGTACTATCTGTACCTACATCATTTACAGTAGAGACAGGAAGGACATGTTATCTGTACTTACATAATTTACAGGGAGAGACAGGGAGGCAGTACTATCTGTACCTACATCATTTACAGGGAGAGACAGGGAGGCAGTACTATCTGTACCTACATCATTTATAGGGAGAGACAGGGAGGCAGTACTATCTGTACCTACACCATTTTGGGGGGGGGGGGGCAGGAGCACCATACTATCTGCACCTACATTATTTATAGGGAAGGACAGGGAGGCAGTACTCTTTGTACCTACACCATTGTGGGGGAGGTAGTTGCACCATACTATCTGCACCTACATCATTTATAGGAAAAGACAGGGAGGGAGTACTATCTGTACTTACACCATTGGGGGGGGGGGCAGGAGCACCATGCTATTTGCACCTACATCATTTTTAGGGTAAGACAGGGAGGCAGTACTATCTGTACCTCCATAATTTACTGGGGAGGGGGCAGGAACGCTGTACTATACCTACATCATTTATAGAGAGAGAGACGGGGAGGCAATACTATATGTACCTGTGTCGTTTACAGGTAAAGGCAAGGAGGCAGTACTATCTGTACCTATATCATTTACAGGGAGAGACAGGCAAACAGTAATATCTGTACCTACAGAACATCATTTACAGGGAGAGACAGGGAGACTGTAATATATGCAGCTAGATCATTTACATTAAGAGACAAGGAAGCAGTACTATCTGTACCTACATCATTTACGGGAGAGACAAGGAGGCAGTACTATCTGTACCTACATCATTTACAGGAGAGACAAGGAGGCAGTACTATATGTGTCTACATCATTTATAGGGAGAGATAAGGAGGCAGTACTATCTGTACCTACATCATTTATAGGGAGAGACAAGGAGGCAGTACTATCTGTACCTACATCATTTACAGGGGAGACAAGGAGGTGTGTAAAGAATGTACATCTTGCCACAGTAAGATGACTTTAACATTATCTTAAAACATAAGCTCAGGAAAAAGAAAAAAGAAACAAAACAAATCAAAAAGTAAACAACAAGCCAAAAGTCCATTCTCCAGAGACCTTCAGGTGCATTTACCATGTGTTTTGTTAAAGGCTCATTCATTCCTATCAAACCGCCGCTTCCCGTCTTCCCATTGCAAACAATGGAGGTAAAACGCTTTTATCTAGCTGAGTTTTGATCCTTGACACGCTAGTTTTCCTGCTGTAATGTAATGTCCAGAACAATGAACAGCCACAAGCACTATGTTGCTTTGAATTAATAATATTTTTATACGGCACAAGCTGCTTTCTTCTGAGTCTCAGGGGTGACGCCAGGTCATTGCACGCTGGGCGCTCTCAGGAGGGCTCTGTTTAAAAAAACATAACTCCGACTTCTTCTCTTCATCTACAAACAGCGAGCCGGAGCCACTACATTGTACTTTGAGGTGTGAAAAGTCATCCTTTTCATGGGGGTGAAGACGTCCTCAGGAGTAGAGGTTTTGAAATATTTACTTTACAAAAAGAAAATATTGCATAATTAATGGCTACCAAAAATCTCTCCCTGAGCGGAGGAGGTTGAGTTCGTTAGTTCTTTTGTCTTATGTTTTGACTTGAATATTTAATCAGGTTTTAGGGATAGAAATGGAAATTATATTGTAGCAAACAACCACAACGTGGGCTCCAGGGGCCGAGTGTAGCCCTTGTAAGTTGAACAGGCCCAATTCATGCTGTCTAGATCCTGTATTACACTGCCCGATTTTTCTGCAGATGATCGCTACTCGTTAGCGATCATCTTGCAGTGTAATACTGCCGCCGATTGCCTGATGAACAAGCTCATTCATCGGGCAATCCAAATCTTTTGACATGTTAAAAAATTATCGTTTGCAGGCGGCAGACCACTATCCAGCATGGGGAGTAGCGATAGCAATCACTGCTCCCTATACTGAGGAGGAGATCGCTGCATGTAATGACAGTGGTCTGGTCCACTAGCGAGCAAATGATTGCCGGGAGGGCTGTGAAATACAGCCTTAGGGATATATATATATGCCAGCATTTTTGCATAAACTCTACCTCATTTTTACAGTTTGTGGCATAGTCCTACCAAAATCAAGACTTGGGTGGGACACAACTAATTCTCCCAAACCACTTGCTAAGGCAACAGCCAGATCGAAGAACTGTGGAGAAGCAGGGGAAAAGTGGGATGCCTACCCAATTCCATCTTGCAGTAAACTATATCTGTATCTTTTGGATGTGGATACTGGATACAACTAAGCTTGACATCTACATGGGCAAGGCAGCTTTACTTGGTTATCTGCTCTGCCAAAGTTCCTTCTGTGTGATGCAGGTACTTCACTTCCCTCCATGATGGAAAAGTCAGCCTGGGATGGGTAGCATTATGAGATGCAGTTGAAAATGCTTACCATGGATTTTCCAAGCCATTATCTCCTGCAGAAGTTGTTGCCTTAGATAATTTTGTTTCACTCCAGCTTTTGACATGATGTGAAGGATGCAGAAATAATGTAAAGATAGGGAAAGCATTTGCAGGGAATCACAGGATTGTGAATGAAGAGCCATAGACTTCTGAGTGGAAAATTGGGTTGGCTTGTGGCTGGAAGAACTTGTCATGGGGGTCTGGGCGGGATGGAGAAGAAAAAGAAAGATGATATTGAATGTACAATGTAGGGTTAGACGTGCGCTCTCCCAACACCACTAAGCTCATTGGAATGAATATAAATCCAGAAATGCACTGCATAAACATCTAAGTGTCGTAAATGGCACTTCCCTTCCTCCACTCAAAGCTGGACACAACAGCGCAGTAGAAAGCTCCAACCTCAGATATGATAGGAGGGACATTTTGAATGAAATAAAGCAATTTTACAAAACCTTTGAGAAGCACTCAGTTTTTTTTTATTCTTTACCTATATGGCGCAGGATAGGACATTACTAAAGAATAAGAGAGAGGCTCTTGTATATCCCTTGTATATACCTGGTTTATTTGATATGTGATTTGTGGGTTGTCAGCCATCTTGGTTCCTTCTCCGTTCAGATGTGGTTTTTTTTTAATAATCCTACATTTTCCATCATGCAGAGACAGAGGGGGTGAAGTCACCACACTGCACTGCTATGTGTAATGGAGACCATGACAGATTAGTGACACAGCTGCTGTCTCCTCACTCTGCATGTTCTCCATGTTCTCCTATGTGATGCAGCTTCAGCCTGTCATCTCTCTCCCCAGTCAGTTCTGAAATACAAGAGGCAGGAAGACCAGTGTGAAGCTACATCTCATAGAACTATACTGGAGAGTCAGCACCCACAGATAGTACAGACAGTCAGGAGGTTTATATAACTGCAGCTATTCACTATATACACTTACTTAATATATATCTGGACTCCTGGACCTTTAGATCGTAGAGACATGATATCTTCAACAGAATACAAATAGGAAAAATTCCACGGCACTCCAAAAGTAGTAGAACACCTCGGGATGCTCGAGTGCTCTACCGAGCACCCGAGCACAATGGAGGTCAATGGGAGAACCCAAGCATTAAACCAGGCACCCCCTGCTCTGAAGAGGGGAGGGTGTCCGGTTCATAGGAGAAGGTCAGAAATGGATGGAAACACCACCGAAATGGTTCAGGAATGGCATGGGGAGGATGTCTGGATGCATTTTGGACTCCCAGGTCGCTGCTGGGAACGATGTTGTCCGAGTAGTACGCCACTTTTACAGACACAATAATACATAGAAACATAGAAACATAGAATGTGTTGGCAGATAAGAACCATTTGGCCCATCTAGTCTGCCCATCTAGACTGCCTAGTATGCACAAAACCGAAGATAAAATCGATTGTAGGTGAGGGCCTGCTGGTGAGCTGACCCTCTAAAACATTATATGTGATGGCCTGGAGGTGAGCTGACCCTGTAAAAAATTATATGCGAGGGCCTGCAGGTGAGCTGACCCTCTAAAAGATTGTAGGTGAGAGCCTGCTGGTGAGTTGACCCTCCAAAACATTATATGCGAGGGCCTGCAGGTGAGCTGACCCTCTAAAAGATTGTAGGTGAGGGCCTGCTGGTGAGCTGACCCTCAAGACCATTATATGTGAGGCCCTGCTGGTGAGCTGACCCTGTAAAACATTACATGCGAGGGCCTGCAGATGAGCTGACCCTCTAAAACAGTGGTTCTCAACCTTTCTAAAGCCGTGACCCCTTAATACAGTTCCTCATGTTGTGGTGATCCCCAACCATTCCATTTTTTTCCTTGCTACGTCATAACTAATTTTGCTACTGTTATGTTGACCCACCAAAAACACACACAGACACCAATACACCAAATGTTAATTTAAATACACAAGTATTCATTCATAACCACAGAACTTTGGCATAAATACAAAATATTTGTAAACCAAATAAATAACTTTAAAATAAATAATAAACAACAAATACCCCCTAAAAAATAAATCTGTGGTGCTCAGGGTACCCCTCAAATAAATAAATCAGTGGTGCTTCAAGTCCCCCCCAAATAAATAAATCAGCGGGGCTTCAGGTCTCCCCCAAATAAATAAATCGGCGGTGCTCAGGGTACCCCCAAATAAATAAATCAGTGGTGCATCAGGTTTCCCCCAAATAAATAAATCAATGGTGCTCAGGGTCCCCCAAATAAATAAATCAGAAGTTCTCAGGGTCCCCCAAATAAATAAATCAGCGGTGCTTCATGTCCCCCCAAATAAATTAAGCCTTGCTCAGCCAAATAATTAAAATAAAATTAGCCAGGCTCAGCCAGGCTCAAATAAATCATTGGTGGCAGTGGTGCTCAGGGGCGGTGTCATTAACAAAAAAACTCGGACCTCAGCAGACAGGCGGCCTTGACTTACCCGTCCAGACGTCAGGCTCCTTCAAGCACAGGCAGTGATAGGACATCCCTTCCTGTGCGCGAGGATAAGGGGCCGCTGCCGTTGTGTGGGCGACCCACAATAGGAAGCCTCAGGCGACCCCCCGGAAAGGGCCGATCGACCCCCAAAGGGGTCGCGACCCCTCGGTTGAGAACCGCTGCTCTAAAAGATTGTAGGTGAGGGCCTGCTGGTGAGCTGACCGTTTAAAACATTACATGAGAGGGCCTGCAGGTGAGCTGACCCTCTAAAAGATTGTAGGAGAGGGCCTGCTGGTGAGCTGACCCTCAAAAACATTATATGCGAGGGCCTGCTGGTGAGCTGGCCCTCTAAAAGATTGTAGGTGAAGGCCTGCTGGTGAGCTGACCCTCTACAACATTAGAAGCGAGGGCAGACTAATAAGCATGTTGATATAATGGAAGAGGAGGATGACGAGAAAGGGACGATTGAACCATATACCCGTTTTTGTGGTGGAAGGGGTGCATGGGAATACAGTGTAACATTATAAAAAACACATTTAAAGTGCCTTTATGTTCAGCCGCTTTCCTCTGGTGAAGTAGAGAAGTCATGGTGAATCCAGGCCTTGTTCATTTTTATAAGAGTCAACTTGTCAGCATTTTCAGTTGACAGGCGGATAAGCTCATCTGTTATAATGCCACCAGCAGCACTAAATACCCACTAAGACAAAACGCTGGCGGCAGGGCAGGCCAGCACCTCCAAGGCATAGAGCACCAGTTTGTGCCACGTGTCCAGCTTGGACACCCAGTAGTTGTAAGGCACAGAGGGATCATTTAGGACGCTGACACAGTCTGCTATGTACTCCTTCACCATCTTCCAAACTTTTTCCCTCCTTGTGACACTAGGCCGCGCATCAGGGCGGGGTGTCATCAAACTGTCCCAGGCTTTGGAGAGTGTTGCCCTGCCTCTGTTGGAACTGCTGTGTGTTCCCTGTGTGTCAACTGGAAAATTTTGGAGCAATTTTTCCACAAGGACCTCCTGGTATTGCACCATTTTGCTCGTCCTCTCCACCACAGAAATGAGAGATGAGAAGTTCTCTTTGTAGCGGGGGGTCGAGAAGGGTGAACAACAAGTAATCGGTGTTTTCCAAAATGCGTAAAACGCGTGGGTCACGGGAAAGGCAGCCTAACATAAAGACATAAGGTCGGCCATGTGTGCCAGAGTCCCAACAGGCAAGACTTTGCTGTCCTCATAAGGAGGATGACTGCCCATCCGCGCTGAAGAGATGGAATTAAACTTCTAAGGGTATTACCCTCTGTAGCGGAGGCAACCGTCTCCTGCTCCTCCTCCTCCTCATCATCATCATCATCCAATTTGCGCTGAGAAGACAAACTAAGGGTGGTCTGGCTATCACCCTGTGTAATGTCTTCCCTTATTTCCATCTCTTCCACATACACTGCTTCCAGCTACCGACTGATGGCTGACTGGTGCTGCATGCGGATAATTCTGAGGTGGAAGTGGAGGAGGAGGAGAAGTGGGGGTTGGAGCCAGAAGTGGGGGTTGGTGGAAACCCTGATGGAATTAGGGCCCACAATCCTCGGCGTCGGTAGCACCTGTGCCATCCCAGGGTACAACTCGCTCCCAGCCTCCACAACGTACACCCAGTGTGCCGTCAGGGAAATGTAGAGTCCCTGGCCGAAAGCACTTGTCCATGTGTCAGTGGTTAAGAGGACCTTTTCAGTAACTGCATTGATCAGGGCACGGGTGATGTTACGGGATATGCTGGTGTAAGGCGGGTACGGCACACCTTGAAAAATAGTGGCGGCTGGGTACTGCGTAACGAGGGACGGCCGCTGACATCAGGCTGTGGAAGTTCCCAGTGTCCACAAGCCTAAATGGCAACATTTCCAGGGCCAGTTATTTGGAAAGCTGCGCATTTAATACTATGGCCTGTGGGTGGGTGGCTTGGTATTTGCGCTTGCGTTCAAATGCTTGGGGTAAGGACATTTGAACCCTGAGCTGGGACACAGAAATGGATGTGGTCGCTGATGGTGCTTGCAAAGGTCCAGGTGCAGGGCGGGAGGCATCCGGGCCTGTGCCTTCAACAGGGGATTGACCAGCACGTAACCCAAGGGAAGAGGAGGCAGTGGTGTGACCCGCAGACACAGATTGTGGACCCAGGCGTTTGGCCCACCTATTAGGGTGCTTTGATGCCATGTGGCGGATCATGCTGGTGGTGGTGAGGTTGCTAGTGTTCACACCCCTGCTTATTTTTGTATGGCACTGGTTGCAAATTACAATTCTTTTGTCGTCCACACTTTCCTCAAAAAAGCGCCAGACTGTGGAACACCTACCCCTTGGCAAGGGAGATTTTCACAAGGGTGTGCTCCAAAGAACATTTGTGGGCCTGTTTGGTGTGGCCCGCCTTCTCCCTTTTGCTGCCCCACTGCCTCTTCCAGCATTTTGCAGTGCAGCAGATCCCTCCCCCTTTGTACTGCTGTCCTCGCTCGGCTTCCCACCTTCCCAGGTTGGGTCAGTGACTTCATCGTCCACCACCTCCTCTTCCACTTACTCATTCTGCTCATCCTCCTGACTTGTTGACCTAACCACAACCTCTTCACAAATGTGTCTCATCCTCTTCATCAACCTCTTGAGACAGTAATTGCCATTGTATTATTGGGAACTGTGTCTCATCATCATCCACCTCATTAAACAGTAATTGCCGTTCCCCACCGTCATCTTCTTGTGATTGTGGATGCTTTAGAGTTCGGGAATCAGGGCGCAAGATCGGTCCCTCTTCAAGTGTGCTTAGCGAGAGGGCCAAGTCAAGGAATGGAGCTGAAAAGAGCTCCTTGGAATATCCGAGTGTGGGATCACTTGTTTGCCCAGACTCTCCATGGTGGGAGGAAGGAGGATCAAGGTGAGGATTGGGTTGAGCAGACTCTTGGCTACTGAGACTGGACTTGGTGGAAGACAGGGTGGTGCTTAACTGACTGGAAGCATTATCTGCTGCAATCCAACCGACCACCTGGTCGCTCTGGTCTGACTTCAAGAGTGGTGCCCTGCGCCGCCCTGCAAACTGGGACATGAATCTAGGTATTGTGGATGATTTGTTTTTCTTGTGCTCTGGCAGCAGGAACAGTTTCACTGCGCCCAAGGCCTCGGCCTCTGCGTGCACCATCAGCATCACGGCCACATCCCTGTCCCTTACTGCTCGCGTTCTTCATATTAAATGTTATATATGCTTGAAAGTATGTCACACGTACAGTAGCGCAGGTTTTGTAAGTGTATTGGCAAAAAAATAAAAAAAGGTATTTGGGATGTGGAAACGTTACACAGGAGAAATACCGCAGATAATGTCGCTGATGTCATCAGCGGCTAATAGAAAAAATTACAGGGAATGTCACAGGTATTTGGGATGTGGAAATGTTACACAGGTGATGTACCCCAGGTAATGTCACTTTCTGCAGCGGACACCGTCTACGGAAAAAGTACACTGGATGTCAGTGATATTTTTTGGATGCGCACACGTTACACTGGAGATGTAGCGCAGATAATGTCGCTGTCTGCAGCGGCCTATTGCACGCTATTTAGCGCAGGATGCGCGAAAAATATATATAACTGCTGCGACACACAATAGTCCTTAAAAGGACTTTTTGGGTCTCTGACAAGTTTTTCAACTTAAAAAAAATTCAAAATTTCACTCTACACTATCTGTCCCTTCTTCAGCACAGCTCTCCCTGACTAACACTGAGCTGAACATATAGCTGAATTATATAGCACCCGATGACGCGTTCCGGCCAGCCAATCACTGTGATGCCAGTAACCAACATGGCTACAGCATTACAGTGAATGGCAGTACTTACCTGCACGCGCGGGGAGGAGACTCGAGCATAGTGCTCGAGCACATGCAGTGTTCGGCCGAATACCGCCATGTGCCGAGCATGCTCGATCAACACTATTCTTTAATCACCAGACAGTGACGTTTCAGTCCTCTTACTGGGACCTTTCTCAAGCAGTGACAACATCCAATATCGCAATGTGCAAATATAGAAACATCTCCATAGTAATTGGTCATTAAACATAATTAGTGAATAAAACACAATTCTTAAGCATAAATGAAAATAGAACATGATCTATCACCAAATCTCATTAAAATCATTACAGTGATTTAATGTGTAAGGAAAATAATGAATAATAATTCATTTATATCCATGTCTTCTACATAATTAGTGATAACTAGTGATGAGCGGCAGGGGCTATATTCGAAATTCGCGATATTTCACAAATATTTTGTAGAATATTCGTCATATATTCGCGAATTTCGAGAATTCGAGATCATTTTATTGAATGCGAAAATTCGGCAATGTACAAATCGCGTAATGCGAATTCGTAACGCGAAATACAGGCGTGGGTCACTTTGGCTACATTTTTCAAGCTGGTATAAGTTTCCTGAGACTGGAGAAAATGGTTGGCACGGCAGAACATTACAATAGCTTTGTATGCAGATAGAGTGCTCCGATATATTCGCGATTGCGCTAATCGGCAGTGATTAGAATATTTTTTCACACTACGTGCAACTTCACATTTTAGCAGGTCTGACTACAGATTACTGATTGGTGCACTAAGTATTGTTGTGAACTTGACATTGCTTCCTTCTCATTGGCCCCCAAGCAAGAAGCAGAGAGGAATCATGTGTTCAGATGGAAAAATATGTCGAATATTCGATATAACGAACATATAGCGCTATATTCTAAATATTCGCGAATTCTCGAAGTGGCGATATTCGCGATAAAAATTCGCTATTCAAATATTCGTGCTCAACACTAGTAATAACCAACATATCCCACAGTTTATGCATGACTAGTGATAATTAAAATATCTCACAGTTGGGTGAACACAGATGTAGAATAAAAACAAAACAGATACGGAAACCACACACCCGCATGGACACCCGCTGCACGTGTATTCAGCGGCATGTACTATGTGTTGCGCATGCGCTCTGGTTACCAGTGTTTCCCTGTGTAAGCGCATTACCCAGCGGTCCAGCGATACTCGCCTGTGACTGTACGCTGGGTCACGTGATTCCGCCACACATGGAACACACTCTGGACCGCAAGCATCGCCCTAGTGGGTGTTGCAACAGGACAACGACCCAAAGCATAGAAGTAAATCAACAACAGAATGGCTTAAACAGAAGACAATACACCTTCTGGAGTGGCCCAGTCAGAGTCCTGACCTCAACCCGATGGAGATGCTGTGGCATGACCTCAAGAAAGCGATTCACACCAGACATCCCAAGAATATTGCTGAACTGAAACAGTTCTGTAAAGAGGAATGGCCAAGAATTACTCCTGACCGTTGTGCACGTCTGATCTGCAACTACAGGAAACGTTTGGTGGAAGTTATTGCTGCCAAAGGAGGTTCAACCAGTTATTAAATCCAAGGGTTCACATACTTTTTCCACCTGCACTGTGAATGTTTACATGGTGTGTTCAATAAAAACATGGTAACATTTAACTCTTTGTGTGTTATTAGTTTAAGCCGACTGTGATTGTCTATTGTTGTGACTTAGATGAAGATCAGATCACATTTTATGACCAATTTGTGCAGAAATCCACATCATTCCAAAGGGTTCACATACTTTTTCTTGCAACTGTAGTTAGCTTATATATATAATACAGATAGTTAGTGGGAGATAGTGTAGGTTAGATAGTGAATAGAGATGGCCTTGCGGTTCGCTGGGCGTTCGTTTGCTGCGAACTTTGCGCGTTTGCTGAACATGCAAACATATGGAGATATTCGCGCCCGCCATATTCTTTTACATTGTGAAGAACTTTGACCCATAACACATCCATCAGGTGGTAGAGGACAGCCAATTGAGACGTTTTAGCACATGGACACACCCCCTACCTTATAAATAAACCTGATCTGGCCGCCATTTTACATTCAGTCTTTTGCCAGTGTAGGGAGAAGTTGCTGTGTGGAGCAGGGACAGGCTGTTAGGGACACCAAACGCTAGATAATAGGGCCACAAAAGTCCTTTTAAGGACTGGTATAGATGTGCTATCGATAGGTGTGATACACAGAGGGGTGCGATATACTTATAATCTACTTTCTAACATAGAAGGTATATTATAGTGCATTTGTATTGTGCAGCAGTTGTGTGCGGTTCTGCTGAGATACCGCAGCTATACAGAGCGGCAAACGCTATTGGAACAAATCATTTCTACTGGTGTGATTTACCAGTTGCCCCCCAAAAAATGCTGTGATCTTACAAGGTCTCACAACAATACTTAGTGCAACAATCACTAATATCTCATGAGACCTTATAAAATGTGAACTTGTGTGTACCGCAAAAAAAAATATCGCATTATCAGGGATTTTCACAATGGCACTTTTTTTTAAACACTCGATCTGCATATACAGCGATTGTTCTAACATGCATGTGAAATGTATTCAAATACACTGCTTTAATGTCAAATTACTTACAGTGAGAAGTTCTTCCTCAACGTCGTGAAAATTGTTGCCAACCATCTTTTCTGATCCCATCCAACTTCGGTCTGGTGGAAACCAGTTGCTGTAGTAGGCCGCGCCTATTTTGCGTATTCGCATATGCGAAAATTACATTGCCGATATTTTGCATTGAAAAAAATAATGAATGGAGATCGCAAATTCGAATAATACATCTGGTATGTCACTGTCCATGTTGTGGGACTATTTGTGCCCTTCTAGTAATTATTTGGTGACTGCAAATATGACCTGAAGGTTTTTCAGGTTTGCCTGCCATTCAAGTCTATGGGGCCCGCTGCGAACACACGGTTCGCGAACATTTGAGCGCGAATGCGCATTCGCGTTCACGAACCATCCCGGCCAATGTTCGTCCATCACTAATAGTGATATAGTGTAGCTGATAGGTTCCAGTGCAGGGTGTTATGGTAGTGTGATAGGGATTACTGTGCTGTGATAGGGATTAGTGTCTTTGTGTTTCATCTTTGGGGAAAAAAAAGTAATTTGCTGTCTGTTTTTCTGAATCTCTATTTTATTTTATTTTTGCCCCATTGTCCCAAACCCAAAAAAGTCACCCGAAAGTCCCTCTTTAATTTCTTTGTATAGTTTTTTTGGCTTTAAATACATTTTTTGCTGATCATGGACGGCCGTGGGTGTGCCAGCAGCTGTGGTCGTGGTAGGGAAGTTGGTTCCAGTGCTGGACCGCTGCCAGCACGGGGCCGCTCCACTACCTACGGAGTGGCAGGCGCAGCTGGCAGGGGCGTCCGCCTCATCCGGGATTTTTTGGGGTGTGGCAGCCGCCCCATTTCATCTCAGGATTAGAGATGGCCCAAACTATCCGACGGCGAACAGTTCCCGGCGAACATAGCTTGTTCGCGTTCGCCTCTGCCGGGCGAACACATGCGATGTTCGGTCCGCCCCCTATACATCATCATTGAGCAAACTTTGACCCTGTACCTCACAGTCAGCAGACACATTCCAGCCAATCAGCAGCATACCCTCCCTCCCAGACCCTCCCACCTCCTGCACAGCATCCATTTTAGATTCATTCTGAAGCTGCAGTCTTAGTGAGAGGAGGGAGACTGTAACTGCTGCTGATTTAATTGGGAAATCGATAGCTAGGCTAGTGAATTCAGTGTCCACTCCAGTCCTGAAAGACTCATCTGATCTCTGCTGTAAGGACAGCGTCCTGACAGCACCCCAAAAAGCCCTTTTTAGGGCTGCAACATTAGTCTGCTTTTTTTTTTTCCTTTATATACATATTGCAGTTGCCTGGCCTGCCTGTGTGTGAGGAGCTGCAGGCCCACAGACTGTAGTGTGCCCACTGCCAGTGCTCACCCCTGTCATTCCGTGTGGCACAGGACTTTGCTTAAAAAAAGGCACTTAATTTTTACACTTTAATCTAAGGTTAGTTGCCTGCCAGTGTGTGTCAGGCTGACTTCCACTGACTGTAGTGTGCCCACTGCCAGTGCCCACCACTCATACCGGCTGGCACAGGACTTTGCATAAAAAAGGCATTTAATTTTTACACTTTAGTGTAATTTCAGCTGCTTGCCTGCTGCTAGTGTGTGTCAGGCCGACTTCAACTGACTGTAGTGTGCCCACTGCCAGTGCCCACCCCTGTCATCCCGTGTGGCACAGGACTTTGCTTAAAAAAAAGGCACTTCATTTTTACACTTTAATCTAAGGTTAGTTGCCTGCCAGTGTGTGTCAGGCCGACTTCAACTGACTGTAGTGTGCCCACTGCCAGTGCCCACCCCTGTCATCCCGAGTGGCACAGGACTTTGCTTAAAAAATAGGCACTTAATTTTTACACTTTAATCTAAGGTTAGTTGCCTGCCAGTGTGTGTCAGGCTGACTTCCACTGACTGTAGTGTGCCCACTGCCAGTGCCCACCACTCATACCGGCTGGCACAGGACTTTGCTTAAAAAAAAGGCACTTCATTTTTACACTTTAATCTAAGGTTAGTTGCCTGCCAGTGTGTGTCAGGCCGACTTCAACTGACTGTAGTGTGCCCACTGCCAGTGCCCACCCCTGTCATCCCGAGTGGCACAGGACTTTGCTTAAAAAATAGGCACTTAATTTTTACACTTTAATCTAAGGTTAGTTGCCTGCCAGTGTGTGTCAGGCTGACTTCCACTGACTGTAGTGTGCCCACTGCCAGTGCCCACCACTCATACCGGCTGGCACAGGACTTTGCTTAAAAAAGGCATTTAATTTTTACACTTTAATGTAATTTCAGCTGCTTGCCTGCTGCTAGTGTGTGTCAGGCCGACTTCAACTGACTGTAGTGTGCCCATTGCCAGTGCCCACCCCTGTCATACCGAGTGGCACAGGACTTTGCTTAAAAAATAGGCACTTAATTTTTACACTTTAATCTAAGGTTAGTTGCCTGCCAGTGTGTGTCAGGCTGACTTCCACTGACTGTAGTGTGCCCACTGCCAGTGCCCACCACTCATACCGGCTGGCACAGGACTTTGCATAAAAAAGGCATTTAATTTTTACACTTTAGTGTAATTTCAGCTGCTTGCCTGCTGCTAGTGTGTGTCAGGCCGACTTCAACTGACTGTAGTGTGCCCACTGCCAGTGCCAACCACTGATACCGGGTGGCACAGTAGCTTGCCGATAAATAAGGCATTTAATTTTTAGACAGTAGTCTAAATTCAGTTGCTTGCCTGCTGCCAGTGTGTGTCAGGCCCGCTTCCACTGACTGTAGTGTGCCCACTGCCAGTGCCAACCACTGATACCGGGTGGCACAGTAGCTTGCCGATAAATAAGGCATTTAATTTTTAGACAGTAGTCTAAATTCAGTTGCTTGCCTGCTGCCAGTGTGTGTCAGGCCCTCTTCCACTGACTGTAGTGTGCCCACTGCCAGTGCCAACCACTCATACCGGGTGGCACAGTAGCTTGCCGATAAATAAGGCATTTAATTTTTACACTTTAGTGTAATTTCAGTTGCTTGCCTGCTGCCAGTGTGTGTCAGGCCCGCTTCTACTGACTGTAGTGTGCCCACTGCCAGTGCCAACCACTGATACCATCTCCCCGTTCGAAAAATCTATTCAATAAATGGCACCCAGATTGGGGACGTTAGAGGGATTAAACTGATGAGAATAGTACTACAGAAAATACCACTCATATCGGGTGTGACAGTAAATTGCACGGCGCAGACGCAGTCACCGTGGATAAAAACAAAGGGGAGGGAGCCAGCGTTTTTTTAACCATCTCCCCGTTCGAAAAATCAATTCAATTGACCTTTCGGGGACCCTTGGTGTTGTACGTGGCTGGGTGGAGGAAGAAACCTTCAATGACATCACCGGGACGTGGCTAGCTTGGTATCCAACCTTGTGCAAATGGGGAGTTTGCGGTTGTGCAAATGAACTGTTTGCGGTGCATTAAAAGGGGAGTTTGGTCTGTCAATGTCTGTGATGCGGGCGTAACCCTTACACTACCTGATCGATACAACATCATACCTGATCGTATACACACACTGGATGTTTTAAAGCACGTTATTCCAAACAATTTAGGAATGTTAGTTGATTTATGCCCTTTATGGATTAAAACCCGACTCTGCGTCCACTACGTAATTTTCCATGGGAGTTTTGCCATAGATCCCCCTCCGGCATGCCACAGTCCAGGTGTTAGACCCCTTGAAACAACTTTCTCATCACTATTGTGGCCAGAAAGAGTCCCTGTGGGTTTTAAAATTCGCCTGTCTATTGAAGTCTATGGCGGTTCGCCCGGTTCGCCAGTTCGCGAACATTTGCGGAAGTTCTCGTTCGCTGTTCGCGAACTGAAAATTTTATGTTCGCGACATCACTACTCAGGATGCCGAGGCAGTTGTGGCTTTCGTGACACAAGCCAGTGGCACGGAGTCCTCTGCCCTAGCTCTGAGCAGCAGCAGCTCTCCACTTCCTGCAGGACCAACTCCCAAGACTCGTCCCTGCTGCTGTTTGACAGCAACGGTGAGAGGGACATCATGGGGGAGGTAATGCTGGAGAGTGAGCTGCTGCTTGGTCCTGATGCTCAGGACCTTATGGAAGGGATGGAGGAGGAGGGGGTACCGCCCATCAGTACCCCAGTGACATCCCTTCCAACTGGTGCAGGTGGTTTCAGCCACAAAACTCCCCCACCTAGTCAGACCCAGGCGTCAGCGGGAGGACAACGGAGCCAGGTCAGGGGCTCCACGTCTGCTGTTCACCTCATTCCACCACTAGTCGACCTTGGGTCTGACAATGCAGGCGACGAAGAGGAGGGCGCAATGTACATGTGAGAGATATTTCTCTGCTGTCCATACATACATGCTACAGACATAGTGCTGTGATGTCACAACAATACTTAGTGCACCAATCAGTAATATCTACTTAGACCTGATAAAATGTGAGGTTTCATGTATTGCGCCAAAAAATATGTGCATCATTAGTGCCGATTTGCGCAATCGCGAATATATTGGAGCACTCTATCTGCATATAAAGCTATTGTTCTGCCATGCATGCGAAATGTAATAAAAAACAGTGCTGTAATGTCAAATTACTTACAGTGATCTCGAGTTCTTCCTCACAGTCACGAAAGTTGCTGCAAACCATTTTCTCCAGTCTCATTCTAGCAGCTTGAAAAATGTAGCGAAAGTGAGCCACATCTGTATTGCGCGCGCAATACGTGCATATTACATTGCCGATTTTCACAATCAAGAAAATAATGACTGGAGATCAAGAATTCTAGGATTTGCAAATTTATGGCAAATATTAGGCCAAAAATTCACAAAATATCGCAAAAAATAATATTGCCTAAGCTGCTCATCACTAGTGGTGCGTCAGTTATATATGTATAATAAAGAAAAACAGAGTGCATCTTTACCTATAGATTTTGTCTATATCAAATGGGATTTAGTTTTATTTTTTCTTCCTATTTTCTAATGAATTTGAAATATTTCCGTAATAGTAAAGAAGGCAGGAATGGTTTTAGGTGAGATTAATCCATAAATTGTAAATTTTTCCAGTTAGAGCGTAAAACGTTGAGAGGTAAGAGCCATGAAACATCAATACTTCAGAGCGGGCTTTGTTGTGAAAAGAATAAAAAATGTGTTGTAGACAGATAATATTACGTCTCGAGATGATAGGCTCTGATTTTAATGCTCCGAACAAAGAATTCCGAGTATTTACAAGCAGACGAGGAAGGAGCTTTTAAGAGGTAGTTTAAGGCAATTTGCTAATGATTTTCTTCCAGCCATAAAATCACATTCAAGATTATCCATATCTGGTAATAAAGTAACGGAGAAGAACTTCTCAAAGATCCAATAGGCACAAAGCAAATTAAATTCATGTCCTGACTCCTAATCTCAGAGTTTAACTGTATGAACCTCTGGAACATCGGGCTACTGAACTTCACTGGGATTTTTTTAAATTTTGACAAAAAGTATCCTGTAAAATCTACCACCCAAGGTGGACATAGATGTTAAGGGACCCTATGGCAAGACTCCAAATGGTTCTAACTTCTGTTCTATATTCAGTCCCTTAAAGGTATTGTCCAGGATTTTATGGAAGTTGACACCCTGAACCATCTCGCCAATTAAATGTTTCCGAGTAGATCCAGTGCCAGAAGTTTGCCTTGGAAGAACATGACTCCATCCATTGTCTACTGGTTACAATTCAGTTCAGTGGGAGCATCACAGCAGATACCAAAGGCATTTACTACAAAACGGACGGAGGTATGAGGCATGTTGTTCCAGCAGCGGAGCTACAGTAACAGCTGATCAGTGAGAGTGCGGGATGTTGGACGACTGCCAATTTGATATTGATGGCCTGTCCTGAAGATATGCCATCAATAGTGAAATTCTGAACAACCCCTTTAAGCTGGCAAAGCAAATAGGATAATTGTCCACCACATCATCAGTTTTGACCATTTTGGCAGACAATAATTTATGTTGGTGTAAGGAACTTACCCAGCCATTATCCAGAGCACAGCAGTTTAAGGAGAGTTGACATGCCAACCTTCGAAGCCTCGACTGGTCGACATTGTAATGAGCCTGAATGTTGAGCCAATTAAGTTCCTAGCTTGGTGACGGTGCCCAAAAACCAGAGCTAGGCAGGGGATTTAAGTCTGCTTGTTGGTGCCTGTGATTCATTGATTCCTGGCTCCAGTTTGTGCACTGTGTTCAGTCAGCATTGCATTTCAGTTAGTTATTCCTGTGTATTGACCTCGGCTTGCTTACAGATTTACCTTTTGTCTACTGATCTGGCTTCCTGTGGCTCTCCTTGCTTTGACTCCTCAGTTTGTTTCTGGATTAACCCCATGTATACTGATTTGGCTTCTACTGCCTCTCCTTGCTTTGACTCATCAGCTTGCTTCTATGTTAAACCCTTGTGTACTGATTTGGTTACCACTTACTCTTCTGGCTTTGCCACTGGCTTGTACTTCTGTCCTGCTACTTCTTGACATTTGATAGGTATGTCCTTGTGAGCTTTCCCCAGTCTCCTGTTGCCTGACTCTGCAGATGTAACCTTAACCCAAAGCCATCAAATCCAACCTGCCTTGCAGCAGGCTCTGGTGTACAACTAGGGGTTAGCCCTAGATCTTCTGACTAGAGTGGTGAAGGACAAAATGTAGCAGATTAAGAGTTTTCTGGCAGTGGTCCCAAATGGTGACCTCTGCATTTGTCCTCACCTCTGTCTCTTACAGAAAATGAGAGTGCATGTCAAACTATCAGTCACTTTGAGTATGCCCACTTTTGTCTTATGTTTTAATCCTCTCTCCCTGATCTGCCAACTAGTCTGACATGTTGGAAGTTCTCATTCATAGCAATGATTCAGGTGGATTATAAATCTTATGTGTATGACTGGCGTTATGCCGTAAGCTAAAAGGGTTGCCTCACTTCAGCAAATAGCATTTATCATTTAGAGAAAGTTAATACAAGGCACTTACTAATGTATTGTGATTGTCCATATTGCCTCCTTAGCTGGCTTGATTCATTTTTCCATCACATTATACACTGCTCATATACAGGGGTTGCGACCACCCTGCAATCCAGCAGTAGTGGCTTTGCTTGTACACTATAGGAAAAAGCACCTATGCGCACTTCCTTGACCCCGGTCACCAGAGAGACTGGTGCCTTTTCCTATATTGTTCAAGCACGGCCACCACTGCTGGATTATGGGGTGGTCGTAATACCTGGAAAATAGCAGTGTATAATGTGATGGAAAAATAAATTAAGCCACCATAGGAGACAATAGGGACAATTGCAATGAGCAGGACACTGGGTCAGTGGGGATGCTATGCAGTGGGTCAGATTTAGATGTGTATAAGTTCGTGACGCCAGTTGCAGCTTGCGCAGGTACTATAGCAGGGCCCTTTAAGATGTTATGAGCTCACATACTAGGTAAGGAATGCCAGAGGGGGATAATGTCTCTGTATAGCAGATTTGGTAGTGTCAACGGTGTCTCCTACCTTGGTACGGCTGGACTCCTGTATCCTGGCTCACAGGCAACAAAATGAGTGCTGTTAATAGGAGTAATTGAGGAATGATGGAATTCCACACGGCTAATAGGGTCCAATTTGTCTTTACTTGATGTTATAATATGCAGCCTTTGATCCATACAATGTACAGCAATAGTCTAGAGTCCCAGCAGGTATTGGCAAAATGTGGCAGGAATTATATATGTATTCTGCATCTGGTACATACGCCTATTAGAATCTGGCAGGTATCTATCTTCTGCTCTGTCTATCTTCTGCTTGATATGGGCCTGACTAGCTGTGGAGGTACTTATCTACTCCTTGTTCTTGGAATCTGTACTTACAGGACTGCTCGCAGGGTATGGTGGTTTCTTCCTGGAGATCTGATAGTTCTGTAGATGGCTGCTTCCTTTCTCTACCAGCTGAGGTAAGGAACTCAGGCTGGGAAGGTTGATCTGGGGCCTCAGCAGAGGCTTGGATCCTTGGTCGGGGTCCCTGTTTCTGGGAGCTCCTATTCACACAGCCTACCCCAACAGGGGGTGGCTGGTACACTGCCTAGAACTTTCTTTCCTCCTTCTAAAGTAGCATGTGGGAACATTCCACTCCTCCTCAGAAAGGGGGGAGCTAGCCTGGAATGGTCAATTCCAGTCTAGAAGCTATTAACTAACTTTGGCCTACTTACATATTGCTGCCACCTGCTGGTGTACATAGAGAATTACAGCAAATATATAAAATACAGGCATAGAAATGGCAATGCACAGTTATATTACACAAGTTGACAACCCATTAACACTTGACATTATTGTAGCAGGGATACAGAGTTTTTTTTTTTTTTTTTCAAAATACAAAAAAGCAAGTACAAAAATGGACCGTCCAAAAGGTCCATATTACAAAACATTTTACATTTACTTAAAGGGTTTCTGTCACCCCACAAAACTCTTTTTTTTTTTTTGGGATAGTTAGATTCCTTATAGGGCGATATAGGAGAATATAATAGTCTTACTTACTTTCATGCGGCCGATTCTTTATAAAACGAAGTTTTATAATATGTAAATGAGGGCTCTACCAGCAAGTAGGGCGTCTACTTGCTGGTAGCCGCAGCAGCAATCCGCCCCCTCGCTGTGTTGATTGACAGGGCCAGCCGTGATCTCCTCCTCCGGCCGGCCCTGTCAGTAATTCAAAAATCGCTCGCCTCTGGTCATTCGGCGCAGGCGCTCTGAGATGAGGAGGCTCGTCTCCTCAGCACTCCCTCAGTGCGCCTGCGCCGATGACATCACCGAAAGAGAAGACGTCCTCGGCGCAGGCGCACTGAGGGAGTGCTGAGGAGACGAGCCTCCTCATCTCAGAGCGCCTGCGCCGAATGACCAGAGGCGCGCGATTTTTAAATTACTGACAGGGCCGGCCGGAGGAGGAGATCCCGGCTGGCCCTGTCAATCAACACGGCGAGGGGGCGGATTGCTGCTGCGGCTACCAGCAAGTAGACGCCCTACTTGCTGGTAGAGCCCTCATTTACATATTATAAAACTTCGTTTTATAAAGAATCGGCCGCATGAAAGTAAGTAAGACTATTATATTCTCCTATATCGCCCTATAAGGAATCTAACTATCCCCAAAAAAAAAAATTAGTTTTGAGGGGTGACAGAAACCCTTTAAACATTTGCATTTAACATTTTAACCCAAATACCACCCACCCCAATGAAGCGAGAGAGAGGAAAAAAAAAAAAGGGAATTTTTTCCTTTTCCCTTTTTGTTCAAACACCTTGGCCCTGGTTCAACCATTTCTTCCAAATTTTGTCAGTTTAGTTTAATTTAGAGGTTTAGTGACATACTTCAGGATGTTACACAATCACAATACATTAGTAAGTGCCTTGTATGAACTTTGATAAATGCCATTTGCTGAAGTGAGACAACCCCTTTAAGAGGTAGACTGTGAATCCTCTGCCATTAGAGGAGAGAAGACAGCATGACCATTTACCGGTAGTTTGTTTTTGGAGTCTCTTTTCTAACTGGAAATCTAAGGTAGAGTATACAAGTCCACCTGGGCCAACTTTCTTTGGGCCACAGAGCAAGGGACTGGCTTTTCATGATTACATCCTTGATTACAGAGAAGATGGCCCTCTGTCAGGACTTGTGTTCTAGTTGATCATTGTTGGTGATGTTCTTGTCCCAAATATGGAGATTTTGGTTCTTTGCCTCTCCTTCTGGATTGATAAGGTCAGGGTCCTGTATAGTCATCTCAGATTGCCCTGCCAATCAAGAAGGAGTGTAAGCTGGTTGTACAGTGATAGCAAAGAATAAGTGACCATCTATCAACATGTTTCCTTGTTTATAGAATATACATTGCTGCCTGGCCACACTCATCTGTGCACTGAAACCCTCATTTACATAAAGAAAAGAAAAACCTTTTATCTCAAGAACACCACAACCGAGCAAGATCAACTCTAACAGGCATTATGCCTGGAGATAGCATTTATTCTGTTGACAGGTGCTCTTTAAGCAGATAATGGCCTCCAGACGAATGCATGAAAGCATCTGCATCTAACTGCCTGATTCCTGGTTTCTCTTCTCCTGGATTCTTCCTGGTGGTGCTCCTGGTGCTGGTTCCTTGTTCCTGGCCTATTCCTTTGTCTTGCCAATTTCCTGATCAATGGGTTCTAATTCAATTTTGTATCTCCATGTAACTGTCCAGTTACCATGTTCCAGTCCTTTGACCACATTCCTTTCCTTGCTTCATGTTCCAGCCCTGGGCAACATTCTAGTTCTGTCTTCATGCTCATGTTCTGATATCGCTGATGCATCCAGCTGCCAAATGGTGACTATTCTGGGGGCCACGGGTTCAGAATCACTTTGCAGAAGAGACTATACCTTCTTGCGGAAAACTGGGAGATTCCTTAGACAACGCACCCCAGTCTAGTCAGCTCCAAGCTATTTGTAACACTTTTAGGATCCAAGTCACTGTAACTATACAGTGTGAAAACTTTACCAAAGTCTGGCGCCGAGATTGGTTTTTATCCAAGAAGCTAAGAAGACAGGATGTTGGATAATTTTTGAGAAAATCAAGGTTTGGTGGCTCTCTCACTGATAGTACTGTGGAATAGGTGCACTACCACACAGCGCTCCCTGTTGCTGTTAGAAGTAAAAATTGAGTTATAAAAAGGTTTGGCGTCACTCAGTATCTGGCGTTTATACTGACAGAAAGCAAACTGTAGTTTCAAAAAGTATTATTTAATACCTCACAACATGTTGTATAAAATAAATAAAAGAATACATAAAACACACTAAAAATACACGTATACCCTATTAGGACCACTATGTAGGTTAGTATTGATTTCTATTGTCCTTGTGAATCATACAGAGTCCATGATGGGTTATACGGTGATAACCATGGGATGAGTACAGTTAGTGTTAGTATGGAAAGCACTATATCGATTGCAAGTTATCAATTGCAGGTTTACTTTACCGCTCCTAGTAGTCAAACCGTTGCTTGGCTGTGAGCCGCAGGAATCACTCCTGTTAGCCGTCCGGCTGTTTGGCTGTGAGCTGCAAGGACCTTTGGAGGCGTGGTTGACGATTCCCCTTGTAGCTGAGTATACTCTGACCTTTCAGGACCTGACGGTGGCGTCCCACGTGGTATCAGTCGGATAGGTCAGGTGACTCTTATTTCAAGCGGGGTTTTCAAATGGATATAAAGTTCATTTGTAGTTATAGTCGTCTTCCTTGTCTTGTCCCACACTGTCTGCCGACCATACGCGTTTCGGGATGGAATCCCTTCCTCAGTGGTACAGACAGTGGGATGGAAATGTTCCTTTTATATCATCTATGATTGATTGATGGGATGCATGCTGGGACAGTGGGGGACTTGGAAGACCAGGAACTGGATTTTTAATAGTGATTCCTACATAGTCATTATACTATCGTGCAAAATCATTGTTTTCGCCTCTAGGCACATGAATTTTGTTGATCTTTTCAAGATATAGTGCTCTGTACATCCTCCAAACATATAAAATACATAAATTTATTAAGCATATATAGATTTGTATAAAAAGCATGAAAAACACATATGCGCACCAGCATGAAAAACGCATATGCGCACCAGCAATTTCGGTGCGTCTTCATCAATTAGATTAAAAACATGTTTAAAAATATAAAACAATATAAGGACAATGGTAATCAGAAAGGTTATTCTTAAATCAGTAGTTTCTCAAATGTTTCTTCATTAACCGCATCATTCACAACATTAAACAAATAAATAATCATGGTATTAGTTAAAAACATGTCTGTATATCATAAAAACCTCAAAAACGCACCTGCGGTTTTGATGCGTTTTTGGTGCGTTTTTGCTAAAAACACTTGATATGGGATGAGGGACATTCCCCAAGTCATACATCACAAGGAAGTTCAGTCATGGTGTCCATATTTGTAGTTAAGCTTTGGTAATGTTGATATGGGAGCGCGGGCCTGTCTAGAAGGAGAGATCTGGGTGCTGATAACACAGCCTGACACCAGATGTCTCATTCAGGGCAGGCCAGCGATCCCCTACAGGAATGCAAAAAGTTCTAAATCTGCGTTCAGACCCCTTGGGATAAGAGAATCAAACTCAAAGATTCTTTTGGATTCATTCCTGGACATGCGAAGGATATGATTCCCACCTCGCCATGGTCTTTCAATCTTCTCTATAGCCATGTATATCAAACTCGATGGGTCACTCTTATGATGATCCTTATAGTGTTTTGATAAAGAGTGTAATTCGTATCCCTTTTTTATGTTATTTACATGTTCAGATATCCTCTTTTTTAAAGTGCGTTTTGTGCGTCCTATGTATTGTTTATGGCAAGGGCATTCTATCAAGTAAATCACGTCAGTAGAATCGCATGTCAGACCCTCCTTAATCTCCAGAAAAAATGAATTCTGGGTTGAGTTTACTTTTAATGTCTTTTTAGGAAATGTAGTAATTCTACAATTAGAACAACGGCCACATCTATAAAATCCTTTAAAGGATAACCAATTTTGTTTCAATATCTTGTGTTCTTTATTCTTTATAGATGGTGCTACCTTCAATCCCAGATTTGAAGCTCTAGTATATGTAATCTGGGGTGTGCTGGTAAGTATGGGCCCAATTATCTTGTCTCCAAGTAAATGGTGCCAGTACTTCGCGATAATCCTCTCCATATTCCTATACTGGGCATGAAATGGTAAAATCATTCTTATTTTCTCATCACTCATCTGTTTATGTTAGGGGACAAAAAAATCTGTTCTGTCCAACAATTTAACCTCTTCCAGTGATTTTTCCAAGTGGTGGACCGGGTACTGTCTATCGATAAATTGTTGTTTCAAAGTTTCTGCCTCTGTTATGAATTGTTGGTCTTGTGTACAGTTTCGTTTTAATCTTCTAAATTGGCCCTTGGGGACATTAATGAGCCACCTTGGTAGGTGGCAGCTCGTATATAATATGAAGCTATTTTTACTCACTGATTTGTGATGTGTGCTGCACATTAATTTGTCCCCCTCAACTTTGATATCGAGATCCAAAAATTGGATATTTTTCATATCTACAGTAGAGGTAAATTTCAGATTCAGATTATTCGTATTTATTTCTTCTAAAAAAGTGATGAGTGACGGCATCGTGTTCTGCCATATAAACACGATGTCGTCAATATAACGACGCCACAGTACCAGATCCGCCCCCAGTCTAGGAGCAATGGCAGTGGACTCCCACTCTGCCATAAATAGATTGGCATAACTTGGGGCGAATCTGGTACCCATGGCGGTGCCCTTGCTCTGAACATAAAAGTCACCACTAAAGGAAAAATAATTATGCGTCAGTATATATCTGACGCCTTCTATTATGTAGTGAATTTGTTCTTCTTTCATGATTCCAGTCTGGGTCAATTGTTGTCGCAGAGCCCCCATACCCTGTTCATGATCTATTATGGTATATAGGGAATTGACATCTAATGTACCCAATATGTATCCTTCCTTATATTGGATCCCCTCTA